>NC_056733.1:475438444-475548158 GCF_019279795.1 Protopterus annectens | reverse complement strand
AGGAAAACTCCCCCCTTTCCTATACAATTTTCTTCATGCAGATAGGGAAGGAAAAATTGAACAGCCTGAAGCCTAGTCCATTCCCTACTGATAATAGTGCCAGACAATCACGTAGAGGAAACTGGAAGAATCTGGTAAAAAAAAGTTATTACCTAAACTTTATAATAACCCACAAAGCATTTAGTCCTACCTCACAGCTATAGTTCTTCACAGAAGTTGATACAGTAGAACAGGACACACATTTGCACAGCCTTGCTGAAGCTTTATCTGACCAATTAGTCAAAGCCAGCAAGGACGAGCATAACTTCAACTGCAAGAAAGTTCTGAAAATTTGGCACCCTACTACTCTCCACGATCTGTACAGTGTTTATGGCACATAAAAGGTGCATACTTAAGCTTTGGAAGCTAGCTGGTTGTCATATCACTGGCAGGTCACAACCCATACAGCTTATGCCACAACAGTGACCTAATAATGATCACCACTCAGAATTTCCAGAAAAGTATTATTCAATGGATGCATGGAACAAACACACAGTAAATGCACTTGGGCTAAGAAGGTTCCAAAGCTTAAAAGCAACATGAAATAGAGTTATATGCATCTCTTTCACGTGCTGGAAACGGAACTAGGCTCAATGAGTGGCAGGTTCGGTTCATTATCAAAGGCTACTGCAAGTAGGTGGATGTGCGTCTGGGTGGGAACAGAAACCCTTCACAACTACTACCCAAGGTGCAGACAGTGATAATGGTGCCACATTACATGTTCAGGGTAGTCACTGACATCCACATTAAAACAATTTTGCACGAGTAGCCATTGTGTGCTTTGAAAGCTGCATGATGTATGCATTTACTTACTACAATTTTGCAACAGCAAAACACAGTAAGGTGCATTTGGAGTAATTCTGTTTAAGGTAACTAAAGGAATGCAGACTTGGTAATAAAGTTAACATTCAACAAATGAGCATAAACCTGCGGGATATAGTCTCTCTCCCTCTCAGTAATTTAAAGTGGATCAAGGTATCCAAACAGGCTTCATCTGTTAACAAATCAACCTGTGAAATGCAGACATTCATGACTGCGTTAGCATTTAACGGCATATCTAAAAGTGGAGGTTTCACAATAATTTTAGTTTTAGATCATAGTTAATATGATTAAAAAGGTACAGAGCACATTCACATTTAAGACTTTGTCAGTGTACAAGTTATAGACTGTGTCTAGATTTACTAACAGATTAAGGAAACACAAAGCCATAAATCACAGGCATAATCCAAAGGGCAAACTATCTGTTCCAATAGAATACATAACTTTGTGTTGTAGGTCACCCACATTTTTTTAAGTGACGGTTGGTAAATTCTTACCATAACAGATGTCCTTTTCTTCACTGCTGCAGTATTTTTTACCCAAGGGAACTCCTGCCAAGGACAGTCCAACATCCAGTCAGTATACCAAAGCCTATAGATTTTACAGGCACTCTACATCACATGAATCCTCACCATGCAGAACATAAAGGTGATGTACGGACGCTCACATCGAGAACTTAAAAAGCTCTAGGAGGAACAGAATACCTTTAGGGACAAGGAGAAAGTACAGTTTTGTACCTACCATAAATGTAGATGTTAGAGTGCTCATACAGCTGCAGTCATTACAGATGGGTTATCCTGCCGTCAGGCGGGTCCTCGGTCGGCCAAATTCCAAAGTCTAGGACCGGCGTCGGTTGTTGTAGCTTCTTCCCTGATGTCAGTGTGGCAGGGGTATAAAAGAGGCAGCCGACGCCATTTTCTTCAGTTTTTCTTGCCCCAGATGTCAGGTGCCCCCAGAAGGAAGGCAAAACATAATGTTATGCAAACATGCAATATAGATAAATCAAAAAACAGTAGTTGCAAGCAAATACACCATAAAAGAATACCCCAAATAGGTTGTATGAAAAAGGTGTTTGTCAAAAGGCCTGTCCTAAGAGGGGACGGAGGGGGGGGGGGGGTAACCTGGACTGCAGCTGTATGAGCACTCGAACATCTACATTTTTGCTAGGTACAAAACTGTACTATGTTCATCGTACATACAGCTGCAGTCATTACAGATGGATAGAATCCCAAAGCTAAGTAAGGGTGGTAGGCACTAAGTGGAACTAGGAGGAGCGAGGATGCCTTGCAGGACTGCTGTGGCAAAGCCCGCTCTAGATTTTGAGTATAGTGGAAGGTGGTAGTGCTTGGAGAAAGTGTGCACTGAACTCCAGGTAGCTGCTTCCAAAATGTCATTGGTAGGAACCCCCCTGAGGAAAGCTGCAGAGGTAGCTGTGGCCCTGGTGGAGTGGGATCTGATGTATGCAGGCACAGATTTTCCATGAAATGAATAACAAAAGCGTATGCAGTGGGCTATCCATTTTGAAATTGTCTGTTTGGAAATAGCCTTTCCTTGAGCACCTGTAGCATAGGACACAGAGCTGCTCAGATTTCCTGAATGGCTTTGTTCTGTCCAAGTAATAATGGAGTGGTCTGTGAATGTCCAAGGAATGCAGTAGTCTCTCCCCTTTGTTCTGTGGATTTGGATAAAAGGTAGGTAAGTGAATAGTCTGATTCAAAGCTACACTGGATACTACCTTTGGCATGAAGGTAGGGTTGGTTCGTAAGGAAACTCTGTCCTGATGGAAAATGATGAATGGTTTCACAGCCATGAGGGCCTGTAGTTCCGAAACCCTGCGTGCAGAGGTGATAGCCAGAAGGAAGGCTGTTTTCCATGACAAGTATTGTAGCTCTGTTGAAGAAGCCGGCTCAAAGGGAGAAAGGGTCAGCTTTTCCAATACAAAGTTGAGGTCCCAAGCTGGAACTGGTGGTTTCACTGGGGGTTTTATATTTTTTGCCCCTCTGAGGAACTGCCTTAATAGAGGATGTGAGAATAGAGGAGGGTCTGTGTTGTATTGTGCAGAAATGGCTGAAGCGTGGATCTTGATGGAGGAGAAGGAAAGGCCACTGTTTAACATCTAAGCTAGGTACTGTAAAATTTGAGGTATATTTATTACCCAAGGATTCTGGCCCTTTTCTTGATTCCAGGAACAAAATCTTTTCCATTTGGCAGAGTATGCTTTTCTAGTAGAAGGTCTTCTGGCCTCCAAGATGACATCCTGCACCTCCTTGGAGAGGAGAGTCTGTTGGGAAATTAAGGTATTCTCCATGCAGCTAGATTTAGGGTTTTGAGCTGGCTGTGAAGGGTTTTGTAGTTGTGCTGGGACAACAGAAGATGGACTTAGAGGTAGGATCCATGGTGGGGAGTGTGTCAGGCTCTTTAGGAGCGGATACCAGTGTTGTCGTGGCCAGTCTGGAGCAATGAGAATCATTTGTGGCCTCTCTGCTCTGGCTTTTAATAGAACTTTGGTCAGTAGAGGAAGAGGCGGGAAGGCATAGACTGTCAATGTTGTTCAATTGAAAGAGTGCGTCCACTTTCCAGGCCTGTGGATGATAGGTCCTTGAACAAAATTTTTTCAACTGGTAATTTCTGTGGGTAGCAAATAGATCTATATCTGGCTGTCCCCATGCCTGAGTTATCCTTGAGAAAACTTGAGGATGCAACTTCCATTCGTGTGGATCTGTCATATTTCTGCTTAGGTTGTCTGCCAGTGTGTTTTCCTTCCCTGGCAGGAATTGTGCCTGTAGTTGAATTTGCAATTCCAGTGCTGTGTTCCATAGGATCATGGCTTGCCTGCACAGGGGTATGAATGAGTTCCCCCCTGTTTATGCACCACATGACTGTGGTGTTGTCTGTCCTTATCAATAGCTGGCCTGGATGCAGTAGGTCTTTGAAGGTCATAAGAGCATTTTGCACGGCTAGCATCTCCTTTTGGTTGATGTGTAGGTGCTTCTCTTTTTGGGACCATTTTCCCTGAATGCACTGATCCGCCATGTGTGCTCCCCAGGCGTAGTCTGAGGCGTCCGTTGTGATGATTTGAGTTGCTTGAGGTACACAGAAAAGGAGACCTGTGTTTCTTTGGAATGCTTGAGCCCACCACAAAAATTCCTTTTGAAGGCATGGAATGAGTGGTATAATTGTTTCCAAGCTGTGGCTGTGTTGAGACCATAAGTTTTTTTAGGTACCATTGTAGTTTCCTCATATGCAGCTTTGCACATGGGATTAGTAGTATGCAAGATGCCATGAATCCCAGAGCCTGCAGGACTCTCCTTGCAGTTAGTCTGGTGAAAGTTGCCATTTTGCTGAATTATTGGGACAGTTGCCCTTGTTTGTCTGGCGTGAGGTAGGCCATCTGGGTGGTTGTATTCAAGCTGGCACCCAGGGAAATTATTTGTAGAGAGGGTATTAGTTTTGATTTCTTTTTGACTGTGTATCCCAGAAAGTTCAACAGTTTTATTACAAACGCCAGGTGTTTCAGTAGTATGTCCTTGCTGTCCGCTTGGATCAGGCAGTCGTCCAGATATGGGTAGATCTGTATTCCTTGTAGTCTGCAGAAGGCGATTACTGATGCCAGGCATTTCGTAAACACTCTGGATGCAGTAGATAAGCCAAAGGGCAATGCAGAGAATTGATAACGGGTTGAACCTGCAAGAAATCTGAGGTATCTTCTGCAATCTTGTCTGATAGGGACATGCAGGTATGCCTCCTTGAGGTCCAATGTTACCAGCCAAGACTCCTTGCCCAGCATGGGAAGAAGCTGCTGTAATGTGAGCATCTTGAATTTTGGTACCTGTAGATAAGTGTTTAGGATGGATAGGTCTAAGATAGGTCTCCAATCTTTGTCTTTCCTTGGTACCAGGAATAGTCTGGAATAAAACCCTTGACCTTGTTCTTTTGCAGGTACCTCTTGAATCGCTTTCATGTCCATGAGAGCTGAAATTTCTTTTTGTGCCTCTGCCCTTTGATTTTGTGGCAGGTTTGGCATGCCTCTCATTTTTGGAAGGGTGTGAAAGTGGAACCTGTAGCCTCTGTCTATAATGTCCAGAATCCATTTATCTTTTGTAACAATATGCCAATTTTTTGAGAATAATGCCAGTTTTCCACCCAAAGGTGCTTCCATTAAAGCTTTGCTTGGCAGGTATAGGGGGAAGTCATTGTGTCCGTCTTATAAATGACTGTGATCTATCTTCTCCACCTCTTGGGGTTGGTGCTTGCCACTCTCTGGCTCTGAAAGATACTTGAGGTTGCCCTCTACCCCTTGGGCGTCTGTATCTGCCCCTTTGAGGTCTGTCCGTGGCTGGAAAGGACCAATTTTTTGAAGGCCAATTTCTGCTGAACCGTGGAGGTTGTACCTGCAGGAAATCTTTCACTGTTTGCATACATTTCGCTTTTTCCTCCATTTTCTTTAGTACCTCCTCAGCTTTAACACCAAACAATACATCTTTTTGAAGAGGTGCATCTAATAATTTAGCTTTGACATGATCTGGTAAGGCTTGCTCTTTGAGCCAAGCATGCCTACGTATAACAGACCCCATAACAGCAGCTCTACATGAGGCCTCTAAAGCATCAAAACCACACTGCAAGGTATGTTTACCCACTTGCTCTGCACCATGCAACAAATCCTGCAACTCTTTTAAATCTGGTTGTTCTGGTTGTGTCATTTTGCTTTTCAACTAAGATAACAAAAACTGTTGATACTTTAACATATGGAACTGACAGTTTAATGCCCTCATGGTTAAAGTGGCCGAGGTGTACACCATTTTCCCCCCACCTTTCTAAAGCTCTGGAATCTCTCTCTGAAGGTAATGGGTTTTTAGCAGTAGAGGCCTTAATTCCCTTGGAACCCTGTGAAATAGTTTCTGGGTCAGCAGTATGGCTTTTGTATAGGAACTGGTGTGAATCAGGAACCCGGTAATAGACTCCTCCGCATCAGAGTCTTCGAAAGGGGAATAGGAATAATCCTGGTCCTCAGAATGTTCAGAGGTAGTAGAGGCTTGATCTGAGGAAGGGTAGTTTTCCTCTAATCTGGGCCTTTTGTCAGAGGGGGGTTGAGAACCCCTGATAAGAGTAATCAAATCCTCAGCCATTTTGAGCATCTGTTTTTTTGGCATGGGGCCTTGAGAGGGGGTCTGAGGTCCCTGTTTTTTGGTTTTCATGGCTGCTTTAGATTTAGTAAAAGCTTTAATAGAGAAGGAGGAAGGCCTGAAGACACCTTGAGAAATGGCAGCCCTGTCTAAACTCTGAGTTTCCCCACCAAGAGTGGCATTGGTATCTGTAGTAGGAATGGGGGCCGAAGAGCCTGCGACCTCGGGTACTGAAGACACAGGTAATGTAGTGTCATCGGTAGTCAGGGGCTGCGTAGGCACCTCGCTGAGAACCGGAGAACCGGTAGTTGGCCTTAGTGTGGTGTCAGTAGTCGGTGCGGACCTCGTATGTCGGTCCTTATCTTTGCGTCTTTTACTCAAAACTGGAGTCGAAGTATCCAACGACATAATATAATTAAATTTTTTACCAAAATAGTGAAGGGCGACCTCCGCCCGGCGCTTAATAGTGCGCTTGTTGAATCTAGCACAAAAACGGCAGGCCGAGACATCGTGGTCTGGGCCTAAGCAAGGTATACAGAAAGAGTGGAAATCCTTATGCGGTATTTGCTTCCCACATGAAATGCAATTATTAACTTTGTTTGACATCGGTCTGAGGCAAGAAAAGTTTCCCCAACAGGGTACTTAGCTTTCAAGAAGACTTCGGCTGAAATATTTTCGTAAATCTCAAGAGCTGGCCGACCGGCACTTGCGAACTGCTTCTGCTTCGGGCACCGCGCGGTAAGAAAGACTGAAGAAAATGGCGTTGGCTGCCTCTTTTATACCCCTGCCACACTGACGTTAGGGAAGAAGCGACAACAACCGACGCCGGACCTAGACTTTGGAATTCAGCCGACCGAGGACCCGCCTGACGGCAGGATAACCCATCTGTAATGACTGCAGCTGTATGCACGATGAACATCATGTGCATAGAGGAGAAAAAAAAAAAGATTACAAGTGTTTCAGCCAGGAGTGCAAGAAAAGCACAGGGCAAGCGGTAGAACAAAGTGAATACTGCAAACATGAAGAGAAGGACATCTATTGTTAAGATTTTACACAACTGTACTATGTCCTTCAGTATCACTGCTGCAGTATTCTTTACCTAAGGGAGAGTATAGGAGTTCAAAAGGAAGCCAGGGAGAAGGAAGGTACAGAACAGCCCCCTACAAACCTATGCAAGACAGCCCTGGCAAAGCCTGCCCTGACTCTGGAAATAACATCCAACGTGTAGTGCTTAGTGAAAGTATGGACAGAAGACCAAGTAGCAGCCTCAAAGATGGAATAGGTATCCAGCCCCATGAAAAAAAGCACGAGAGGAGGCAACAGCCCTATTAAAATGAGCCTTTACTGATGAGGAAAGACATTTATCATGAAAAAAATAACAATAAGAAATAGCTCTAGAAATGCAGGAAAAGAATGGTCTACTTAGAAACAGCTAAACCCAAAGACCTGGGGTGAAAGGAAACAAAAAGCTGCTCAGATCTGTGAATAACTTTAGTTTTACCAAATATCATCTGAGCGGTCTATGCAAATCTAAGGTGTGAAGAACCTTCTCACTGGAACACTGTGGAGAAGGAAAAAAAGGAAGGCAAATAAAGAGAATGATTAAGGGACAACTCACTGACCATCCTGCATAAAAGGATTAGTAAGAAGAGAAACCCTGTCTCTGTGGAAAAGAAGAAAGGAGAGACAGCAATGAAAGTCTGAAGTTCAGACACACTCATGGCTGAAGTGAGAGCCAAAAGAACAGCCTTACAAGTACAATATTTTAAGGAAGCTGAAGAGGAGTCAATTTCTCAAAACAAAATTGAAAAATCCACACTAACTCTCCGATTAAGAAACTACTCAAAAGGAAGAATAAGATTCCTACTCAAACTGTCAGCCAGATTGCTGGACATCCCCAGAATGTGTAGTGCAACCAGAAATCATTCAAACAAGATCACCCATTGACAAACCCTCATGGCCTCTCGACAAAGAAGTTAAGTACGTGTTCTCCTATGCTTGCTCAGATAACAGACACTGTCCGTCTGGATCGAAATCTCACCACTGGGGAGGACATTCTGAAAGGCCTGCAACACAAGGACAGCCTTCATCTCCAGGACACTGATGTGAACGTTGGCCTCCACAGAAGACCCGGACCCATGAACCATTCTCCTTTCAAAAAGCCCCACCCCCAACCTAAGAAGGGAGGTGTTCATAGTGATTGTGGCCACAGGATGGGGAAGAACAATTGCATTCCCACTGGTCGCCAAGGGCAACTGTAACCACCTCTGTCTACTTGATGGGAAAGTCCATTGCAGGAGTAAAGTATGACCACTGCACTGCAAGAGTCCATTGCAGAGCAGTCATGTGGTACTTTGCTAAAGGGACAAACCCTACTGAACCTGCCATGTGGCCCAAGAGATTCAAAATTGCATGAGCTGGGGTTTTGCAACTGCATGCACAGATACCATCTGGGATTGAAGGCTAGATACTCAGGAGCTTTTGAGCTTGGCAATTTGGTTGATGATATCCAATTAGCAACCTATGAATTATAATGTCTGGACAGGAACTAGGCTCTACTTTAGATAACTGACAGTTATCCCCTAATGGCCACACAACTGGAGTAAGGTATCCCTGGGCGTGATTAGGGAAGCTTTCATGCGGGCAGTGAGGAGCCAATTATCCAGGTATGGAAAGAGCTGAAATCCCTGCAGCCATAGCCAGGCTGCAACCACTGCCATGCACTTGAACATCCAGGGGTGGTGGTGAGACTGAATGGCAGTGTTCTCAACTGGCAGTGACTATCCCTAGCCAGGAGTGCAGAAATCTCCTGGAGTGCCTCTCTCTATCTTGATATGACAGTAAGCGTCCTTGAGGTCTATCAAACACATCCAACAGTCCTTCCTCAGCAGAGGTAAAATGAACTGCACTGTTACCATCAGGAATTTGTTTTTTTTTTTCACAAAGGGCTTCAATTTGCTCAAATCTAAAAATCAGCCTGAGGTCTCTTGTTCTTCTTTGGTACCAAAAAAGAACCCTGAGTAGGCCCCAGATCCTTGTTAGTCTGGTGGGAACACTTAGATGACTATATGCCAGCAGCTTCTGAATATTCATCACTGCCAGCAGTCTATCAAAGTGAAACATCTTAGAGAGGGTTGTGACAGAGCTTTGAAATTTCTGAAAATGAAGAGAATGGTACAACTGTTGGATATTGTTTCATAACTAGTAGGCAAGCTGCCTCTGTTAGCGAAGTTTTAAAAAAAATGGCTCAATGTCACTTTTAATGGTGAGAATTAAACCCTGTACCTTGTATTTGTAAGGCGAACACTTTTACCATTATGCGATGCCCCACACCCGTATGACTATTAAAACCCATGTGTCTGAATTGATGACTTCCCAAGCTTCTGGGTGAACAACCAAGCAACCCCACTGAATGCCACCACTGCAGAACAGTTGGGCAACCCTTCAGGATTGTAGACAGGGCTCACCGGAGAAGGCTCTGCAGAAGCCCTGATTTTGCAGACTGTCCTGCTCCACAGGTGGTGTCCATAATGGTCCCCACCTCACTCCAGGTGGAACCCTCAAAAGGAGCACTCTGGGAAGGCTGCTGCAATTTTCGAGAGAGAGAGTGAGACAGACACACCTGCCCCATTCCGATTCCTTGAGAAGTTTTGCGGATGGGCAACAACGCACACACCAACTGAGAACAGCATCTTACAGTCTTGCTAGCTCCTAGTAAAAGTGTCTTTAAACTTAGGCCCAAACAGCGATGAGCCATCAAAAGGGGTGTTAGCAAAATATACCTTGAAGAATCCCGCAAAGTTGCACAGCCACATCCAAACGTCGTGTTGCATAGCAATACCAGTGCCAGCTGCTGAGGACACTATGGGCTGCGTTCAAAATGAGCCTCATGGAAATCCTGGCAAAAGACTGAACAGTAGACAGCTGAGTTTCCAGTTCCTTCTGAATCTCCAGAGACTGCTGTGCCTTAATGTTCAACACTTCAGCCACAAGATCGTGCAGAAGCCTTGTCAAGTGGGATAAATACTTGAGTGCCCTCAGAGTGAATGTCACCGAGGCAAAAGATTGCCTCCCTAAATGGTCCAAAGCCCGAGATTCTCTGTTCAGGGGATGGACCAAGGAACTCTCCTTGGATATTTCCTTGTTTGTTGTGGCTGCCGCCACCACAATCGCATCCATAGTCAGTCAGACCCTTAACTTCATTGTGGCCAATCCTTGGGAGGAGCAAGAATTTTATCTGACATCTTATGAAAAGGCTCCACCATCTTGGGCCACCTATGAGCTCATCCATAGGGGGATCCATCCAGTGTATGGGATGGCCCCCTGCGAAAAGCCTCCAATAATGCTCACTTCTCTGGAGAAGACACTTTGGTGGTCCAGCCGCTGAAGAAGCTCCATCAGATCGCCAAAGCAGTCATCATGGTATGGTGACTTAGGGGACTCCTCTCCTTCCTCAAGGTCAGTATCCTCAGTGAGGAACTCCTCAGGGGAGTCTAGATGCTTCCTCTTGCACCACCTCTTGCCTGAGACTTCCAACTCTGGTGAAGTCAGAGAAGAGGGGGGAAGAGGCAAGAAGCCCAGCAAGGGGGAATGGACTGGAGGCCAAATGAATTGGGCTGTCCAGAAGCAGGCTGATGTCTTACCACAGACACAGATGAGAAGAGGGATGGGACACCAGCTGAGGAAGCTGGACCCATCTCCTGAGTGGAGAAAGTACAGTGGTGTACACTTACCATAAATGTAGATGTTTGAGTGTATTCACTGTTGCAGTCATTACATTTGGGTTATCTGCTTGCAGGTAACCTTCAGTCGGCCTGATTAACAAAGTCTTGAGTCCTGTGTCGGTTGCTGTCCCTTCTTCTATGATGTCAGGGGTATAAAACATGCAGCAGACGCCATTACATCAGTTTTTTTCTTGCCCCAGATGTCAGGTTCCCCCCTAATGGGAAGCAATCAAATATAAAAGTACAAAGATATACCTCCAACAAAAAAGCAAATACACCAAAAAGGCTTTTAAGCATAGTAAAGGAAAGCAGAAGTATAGTCAAAAGAAGTTAGGGGGCTGGAGGGAGGGTAACCAGGACTGCAACAGTAAATACACTCTAACATCTATATTTATGGTAAGTGTACACAACTGTACAATGTTCTTCATGTTTCACTGTGGCAGTCATTACCATTTGGGTAGATTCCCAAAGCTATGGTTGGGAGGAGGAATTTAGATAGCATTAGGGCCAGCTATAAGGCCCTGCAAGACTGCAGTGGCAAAGCCAGCTCTTGATTTACAGAAAATTGGCGAATGATAATGCTTGGTGAAAGTATGTACAGAACTCCAGGAAGCAGCTTCTAGGATGTCCCTGGTAGGGACGCCTCTGAGAAAGGCTGTAGAGGTAGATGCAGCCCTGGTGGGAGTGAGGTCTGATCCCCTGGGGGATAGGTTTTCCATTGGGCTTATAGCAGAAATGAATGCAATGGCTTATCCATTTAGAAATGGTTTGCTTTGAAACAACCTTCCCCTCTGCCCCTGCAGCAAATGCCACCAGCAGTTGTTCAGATTTCCTTTGAGGTTTAGTCCTGTCCTAGTAGAATCTAAGTTGTCTGTGTACATCTAAGGAATGCAGTAGCCGTTCCCCTTTATTATGTGGATTGGGAAAGAAGGTTGGCAAATGAATGGACTGATTAAGAGCCACACTGGATACCACCTTGGGCATGAAGGATGGACTGGTTTCTGAGGAAAACCCTGTCCGCATGAAAGATGATGAAAGGCTAAACTGCCATGAGGGCCTGTAGTTCAGATACCCTTCTAGCTGAAGAGATTGCTAAAAGGAAAGCTGTTTTCCAAGAAAGAAATTTTAAGTCTGCAGTAGCAGCTGGCTCGAAAGGAGATAGAGTGAGTTTCTCCAAGACAAAGTTAAGGTCCCAGGCTGGGGTTGGAGCTCTCCTGGGTGGTCTTAAATTTTTGGCCCCTCTGCGGAACTGCTTGAGCAGTGGATAAGAGAGGGGAGGTTCTGTGTTATAATGAGCTGAAATGGCTGAGGCGTGGACTTTAATGGAGGAAAAAGTCAGGCCCTTGTGAAGCATTTCAGTTAAGTATTGTAAAATCTGAGGTAAATTGGGCGCTGCTGTGCTCATCCCTTGAGACTGGTTCCAGGCACAGAATCTTTTTCATTTTTAAAATGAAGATTTTCTAGTACTAGGCCTCCTTGCCTCTAAAATGATATCCATCACAGGTTTGCTGAGGGATGGTAAAAGGAGAGATTAAGTAATTAGCCAGGCTGCAAGGTTCAGTGTTAGAAGCTGAGGGTGCAGAATCTGGTTCTCCTGCTGAGACAGCAGGGAAGGAGTCTGAGACAGGTGCCATGGAGATAACCGTGACACACTGCGCAGAAGGGGGTACCAGTGTTGGTGCGGCCAGTCTGGAGCAATCAAAATCATCCTTGGTTTGTCCTGTTTGATTTTTAGTAGTACTTTGGAGAGCAGAGGTGGGGGGGGGGCATAGACTGATGGGTTTTTACAGCTGAAGGACAGAGCATCCACTTTCCAGGCTTGTTTGTGGGGAGTCCTTGTGCAAAATTTGTCCAATTGGTAGTTCTGGGGAGAGGCAAGCAGGTCTATATCTCAGCTCCCCCATTTGCTTGTCAACATGTTGAAAATCCTTCGTTCCAGTTTCCACTCGTGGGTTCATAAGGCTTCTGCTTAGTCCGTCTGCCAGTGTATTTAATTTTAATGGCAGGAAATGAGCTTGTAGGTGCACTTAGTAGCTCAAGGCTGTATTCTACAATGCCATGGCTAGTCTGCAGAGGGGGTAAGAATGTGTATCCCCCCCCCCGCTTGTTTATGTACCACATAACAGTGGTGTTGTCCGTCTTTACCATTAGTTGTCCTGGAAGAATGTGGTCCTTGAATGGTGTCAGAGCATGCTGTACAGCTAACATTTCTTTTTGATTGATATGCAGGTGCATTTGACTTGGGTTCCATTTGCCCTGAATGCACTTCCCTGCTAGGTGAGCCCCCCATACATAGTCTGATGAGTCTGTTAGGGTTTGGGCGGCAGGGGGTGGTGTGAAAGGTAGTCCCTTGTTTTGTTGACAGGCCTCTGCCCATCAAAGGAACTCTAGGCGTAGGCAAGGTATGATAGGAATCATTGTTTCTAGGTCTTGAGAATGTTGACACCATAGGCTTTTTAGATACCACTGTAGTTTCCTCATATGTAGTCTTGCATATGGAATTAGAAGAATGCAGGAGGCCATGAACCCCAAGTCTTGCAGTATTTGTCTTGCAGATAGCAGGGTTTTTGTGGCCACTTGTTTGAAAGTAGGTTGTCAAATGAATTTGTTTCTCTGGCATGAAGTAAGCCATCTGGGAAGTTGTATTCAAGCTTGCTCCCACAAATATAATTTGTTGACAGGGTACCAGGTGTGATTTCTTTTCGTTTATGGCGTACCCCTGACAAGTTAGAACCCTTTGTACAAAGGCCAGATGATTCAAAAGTATGTCCTGGCTTTCTGCCTGAATTACACAATCGTCCAGGTATGGGTATATTTGAATATTTCTTTACCTGCAAAATGTGAATACCCTGGGAGCAGTAGATAAGCCAAAGGGCAGTGCAGAGAACTGATAGTGCGTGTAGCCTACTTTGAAGCGTAAGTATCTTCTGCAAGATTCCCCGATTGGGATGTGCAGGTATGCTTCTTTTAAATCTAGTGTTGCCAACCAGGCATCTTTGCCTAGCATAGGAAGTAATTGGTGAAGAGTCAGCATCTTGAATTTTGGAATCTCCAAAAAGGTGTTTAGAGTAGACAGGTCCAGGATAGGGCGCCATGAATTGTCTTTTCTGGGTACCAGGAAAAGTCTAGAGTAGAAACCTTGTCCTTTCTCTCTTAAGCATGGGGGCTATTCAACTGGTACCAGAAGCAGAGAAAGTACTTGTTTATGGGCCTCTGCCCACTGATTGGGGATAGGTCCGGCCACCCGCTTAGTGTTGGCAACATGTGGAAGTGAAATCTGTATCCCTGGGACACTATATTTAAAACCCATTCGTCCTGGATAATGCATTCCCAATTCTTTGCATGAAGAGCAATCTTTCCCCCCAAAGGGGCAGTCAGTTGATAAGTGCTTGGAAATTTCAAAAAAGTCATTGAGACAGTTTACCATAGGGGAGAGTCTCATTCCCAGATTTGGAAGTGAAGACCCCCCACTGCTTAGTTCTGTGCGTCCCCTGGGACTGAAACCTGGGGTTTTTGCTGTGTCTGGGTTTGGCTTGAGAAGACCTGGAAGGGGCTGGAAAGGACCAATTCTTAGAGGGCCAGTGCCTACTAAATCTAGGAGGCTGAACTTGTAAAAATTCTTTAACAGTTTGCACAGATTTAGCTTTATCTTCAATCTTTTTAAGAACTTCCTCAACCTTGTTGCCAAACAGACAGTGCTGATTTAAAGGGGCATCCAACAATTTAGCTTTAACATGATCAAGCAAAGATTGCTCCTTAAGCCAAGCATGCCTTCTGAGCACAGACCCAATAACAGCCGGCTTCCAAGAGGCCCCTAATGAATCAAAACCACATTGCAAAGTATGTTTTCTAACTTGTTCAGCAGAATGCATTAAATCCTGTAATTCTTTACTTTCCACACAGTCAGGAATCAACATAATTTTCTGTTTAAGTAGTCCAGTAACATGTTGCTGATACTTTATCATATGAAACTGGCAGTTTAACTCATTAACCCAGAGTACCTTCTCATGGCGCCTCTGTGCTTAACACCGAGCGCGCCATGAGAAGATACAAATTGGAAGCTGTTACCCCCGAGTGCCTTCCACAAGCGGGAGAAACTGCAGTGCAGATTTGAAGTTGAGCTTAATGTAAAACATGCTGAAATTGTAACTGAACTTGTAATTTACCTTATGTAGTTACAATTCAGCGTGGTTTTACATTAAGGTTACATTAAACTTTTCATAGAAAATCTACTTAAAAACTTGTTGATAAAGCAAGTGGTGGCAGCCAATTCTTGCAATCCAAGCCACCACGTGCGTAACACCTCCACCCCCAACCTAATTTCTCTTTTTCCTGAGCTGTCCTTTAGTGAGCAAACCAAGGATCAGACTGTCCGTGTTTTACTATGAACAAAGCTGGTAAGTTGATGCAAAACCTGGTGTTAACTTTTTAAATTAATCAGAGTAATGTGTATTTTTAGTCCTGGGTTTTGGAACTTTGTTCCTCTCTTATTTTGGCTTTGCCATAATTATTAAGCAAAGAAACTGATAAGTTATGCAGTTGAGCACCTGTTCTGTCAAAATGTTTGCAGTTGGAACACTATCTGTTTATTTGTTTCAACACGATCAATTTGTTTGCTATACTGCCACTGCTGAGGTCGCACAGTATTACCTGTGTTTTCACTGGCGTGCTCTTTCAGAGACCACAGGTTGTTTTTATATGTGTATGTTAGGATTTAAGCTTGTAAGTGTTCTCACTTGCCCCTTACATCGACTTTTTTTTTTAGACGGTTATGTAGTCGCAAGTAAACACCACATAAATCAGTTCCGGTTTTATTTTCAGACGCTTGCTTTTAAATTTTAAGAGAGATTAAAACTGCATGAAGGCGGTATGTGCTATTGCAATCACTGAATATCCACGTTTTGTTGTTTCCTGTTTTTGCTTTGCATATGAGGTAAACTTTTAGTTATGTACTCACCATAACTTCAGATGTTTGGGATCCATCTCGCCTACATTCTGAATGATGGGTTCGGAGCCGATCCCTCGGCTCCGACTCGGCACGCTTATGCCAAAGAGCGAAGTCTCTTATTGGCTGAGCTTACTATATCCCAGGATGCACCACTACCAGTCCCCCAGATCTAGTTTGTCCGCATACATGCACACACGCATACCCTGCTTATATAACATCGTCAGATGAAACAAGATAAAACAGTTGAACTCAAAACCGTTCAATCTCTTCTGATCTGCAAGGCAGGGGAAGGAGGGTGGGTATTAGGAATGTAAGGAGATGGATCCCAAACATCTGAAGTTATGGTGAGTACATAACTAAAAGATGTTATGTGATCCTATCTCGCCTACATTCTGAATGATGGGACAGCGTCCTAGCACCTGAATCCTGGGTGGCTCACTGGAAAACACTCCTGAGTACCGTGGAACCAAATGATGCTCGTCCTTTAGATGCCACATCCAATTTGTAGTGGGAAATGAAAGTGTGCGGGTTGGACCAAGTAGCCGCAGCACAAATTTCCGATATAGCGAGCTTGGAATGAAAGGCTATAGAAGTAGCCATAGCTCTGGTAGAATGAGCTTTGATAGATGTTGTAAGTTGCTTATTCAAGAAGAATAGGCCTGAGTTATGCAATCTCTGATCCATTTTGAGATAGTAGCTTTTGTGATGGTTTGGCCCAATTTATTATCTGAGAAGGACACAAACAACTGGTCTGACTTACGAAGTTGCTGAGTCCTGTCTAAATAGAAGCGTAATTGCCTGTGAACATCCAATTTATGGAGAGTGTATTCTGCTTCATTGGAGAATTTTGGAAAGAAAACTGGTAGCTCTAGAGATTGTTGAAGACAGAAACTAGAACAGACCTTTGGGACAAAGGATGGATTAGGCCTAAGTGATACTCTATCCTTGTGGAAAATCAAGTACGGTGGCTTAATAGACAGGGCTTGAAGCTCTGAAACTCTTCTTGCAGAAGTAATAGCCACTAAGAATGCCGTTTTCCAAGACAGATATTTTAACTCGCATGTAGCAGCCGGTTCGAAAGGGGGAGATGTTAATGCGCGAAGCACCAAATCAAGATCCCACGGAGGTGCAGGATGAAAAACTGGTGGTCTTAATAGACTCGCACCTTTAATGAACGTTTTGCATAGTCTGCTGCTCATCAAAGGAGGATCCGTGGATTCGTGGAATTTAGAGATAGCCGCTAGTTGGACTTTAATAGTTGAGACAGAAGATCCCTGATTAAACAGGGATGTTAAGAATTTCAAAACCTCTGGGACAGGAGCAGTGATAGGGTCTAAGCCCTTGAGTTGAGCCCAGATAGCAAACCTCTTCCACTTACTGAGGTACAATTTGTTAGTGGTGGGTTTGTGGGCGAAGATAAAATGTGAACAACTTCCGGGTCTAGTGTGTGCCTTCTAACTAAGGTCGGAAGTGGAGGAGCCAAGCTGTCAATTTCAAAGATTGAAGGGACTGATGCCAATGTCCCGACTGATGGATTAGCAAGTCCGGAATCAGGTCTAAGGTCCACGGATCGTCCACTGCATGCTTCTTCAGGTAAGGAAACCATATCTGACGAGGCCAGTATGGGGCAATCAGAATCATTGAAGACCCCAGTTGAGAAGCTTTTTGAATAACTTTGGGAAGAAGTGGAATTGGAGGAAAGGCATAAAGTAGCCCTGTTGGCCAAGGTTGTGCAAGAGCATCCATGGCTGGTACTTCCTGATGTGGGATCAAGGAGAAGAACCTTTGGCACTTGGTGTTTTGTGGAGTTGCAAATAGGTCGCAGCACGGCGTCCCCCATCTCTTGAAAACCTGGGCTGCTACTGTGCGGTTTAGAGACCACTCGTGAGGAGAGAGAATTGTCCTGCTTAATTTGTCCGCCAATACATTTGACTTTCCGGGATGTGGGTCGCTACCAAGAAGCGGTTGGTAGCTACAGCCCATTCCCACACTCTCATGGCCTCTCTGCAAAGGGGTACGATCTGGTCCCTCCTTGTTTGTTCAGATACCAGACCACCGACATGTTGTCTGTGTGGATGGCGATGATGCCCTGAGGAAGAAACTTGTGTAAGGCCTGTAGGGATAGAAGTACAGCCCTCATCTCCAACACGTTGAAGTGGAAAAGAGCTTCTCCCGGAAGACAGGAGCCCTGTACTAGTCTGCCCAGACAATGCCCCCCACCCTATCTGGGAGGCATCTGTCGTCAGGGTAACCACTGGAGGGAGAACAAAGGGTTTTCCTTGATCCAAGTTGGATGTCTGAAGCCACCAGCGAAGGTCCCTTTTGCATATTTCCGTAATCATGATGTGATGATTGAGGGAAGATCCTGAAAGGACCATTGAGTTGACAAGAGCCACTGAAGAATCCTCATGTGTAATCTTGCTAGAGGAACTAAAAGAACCGTGGCAGACATTGAGCCTAAAACCTGTAGAACCATCCTGGCTGGGGCTTTGGATCTCGAGATCAGAGCTTGAACTTGGCCCTGTAAAGTTCGGATCCTTTCGGCAGGAAGAAAGACGCATCAATCTTGAGTCTATCTCTGCTCCTATAAACTTTATGCGTTGAGAGGGCAGCAAGACAGACTTTGACCAATTGAATGTAATCCCCAGGGAAACACCCAGGAGATGGTGGCTTTGAGGTTGTCCATTAGTAGATGCCTGGTGGTGGCAGTCAGGAGCCAGTCGTCGAGATAGGGAAACACTTGGAATCCAAGACTTCTCAGGTGAGCCGTCACTACTGCCAAACACTTGGTGAACACCCTGGGGGCTGTGGTGAGACCAAAGGGCAGAGCGCAAAATTGGTAATGACTGACTCCCAGGCTGAAGCGCAGATACCTTCTGGATGCCTGATGTATCGGCATGTGATAATAGGCGTCCTTGAGGTCTATGGAGCACATCCAAACATCCTTCTCCAATAATGGGAGAATGGATTGTAACGTGACCATTCGGAATTTGGATTTCGTGACGGATTGGTTCAGTCTGCTGAGATCCAATATTGGCCTCAGGTCCCCTGTCTTTTTTGGCACTAAAAAGAACCTGGAGTAATTTCCTGATCCGATCTGGTCTGTGGGGACCGGTTGGATGACTCCTTTTCTAGCAGCTTTAAAGCTTCTGCGGCTGCTATTTCCCTTTGACTGGGTGGTGGGTCCGGGATTCTCTTGGACGGTGGGGGTGAGTATGTGAATGGGATGGTGTAACCTCCGGCAATGATCCGAAGCACCCATCTGTCCTGAGTGATTGATTCCCAGGCTTTTAGGTGCTTGGCAAAACGACACCCGACTGGCTCGAGCAGCACAGCCGGGCAATCCCTCATGACGTGTGGGAGGCTGAAGAGCCACGAAAGGACTCGCGGTCTCCAGAATTGCGGGGCCCTCTGCCGCCTCTGGGACGGCGTCTCCCTGAAAAATTTCCCGTCCTCTGCCTCTGGACGGGAATCTTCCTGCTGTTGGGAGAAAAACTTGCGAGATTTGCGGAACCACATTTTCCCCTCCTTTAGCCTTGGGGTAAGGCCGAAGGGAGTGGAATAACGGGCACCTACGGCAGATAAAGTTTTTCCCTCTTGCTCACAGCGGGTAAGGGTGTCTTTCACCTTGGGTCCAAACAATGAGGACCCATCAAAAGGAGCGTCGGCGAAGGAAGACTTGAAGGCCTCCGCAAACTGACACAAGCGGAGCCAGGCTTGTCTACGTAGAGCCACGCCTGTGCCTGCCGCTCTACCCCCTTCGGCCGCATAGGAAATGAGCCTCATGGACGAGTTAGAAATTGACGTAAGGATAGCCAACTGAGAGCTAACCGACTGGGCTAGCTGCTCAGGTAGGTTACCGAGAGGGAATCTGACAACTCCTTGACCAGATCCCTCTGAAGCCTGGTAAAATGTGCCAAATAATTCAGAGACCTTAAGGTAAAGGCCGCTGAAGTCAGGGTGCGCTTCCCGCACCTGTCCATACTCCTAGACTCCTTATTAGGAGGATGGACGGACGTTGAAGCCTCTGCCACGTCCTGTTGTGTAGCAGATGCCACCACCATGGCATCTACAGCCACGCCTTTAGTAAGGAACTCCTTCTCGGGGAGCAGACAAAAATTTATTTGGACGAGAAGGGACTGGTTCCACGGTATCTGGATGTTCCCACGCCTTGACAAACTAAATCCAGAAGCTCGTCGGGCGGAGACACCCAGGAGGCGGAGGGCTGAGCTCCAAAGGCCTTGAGGAGCACTGACTCGTCCGCAGAGGGGGTTTGGATATCCAGCCGCCTCGTTGTTTGAGGATCTCTAAGATGTCTGCAAATGAGACATCATCCGAGGACGACTGGGACCCCTCTGCATCATCCATATCAGTGTCCGATGTAATAGACTCGGGGAGTCCACGTGCTTCCTCTTGCACGATCTCTTCCTTGGGGTTCCTCTGAAGACAACTCGAAGAACCCTCAGGAGGAGGGAACCCCACTGGGGTAACCTCAGGCCTCGGGGCTCCGCTGGCTACGGACAGGGAACTGCCAAAGACCCAGTCTCCACGCCCAGGGAAGGTGCGGTAAAGCCGGAGAGATGGCGAAGAGGACTTGGCCAAGGCACTCCTCATGGCCCTGAAAGCCGGACCCCAGAATCCTGGGAGTGTCTGGTCTCGAGCCGTGATAGCCGACGGAAGTCCCGCAGCACCGAGGGGAGGCTCGGAACCGAAAGCATAGGTCCCAAACATCACCCCGGGTCCAGCCGAAGAAGTCCGCGTACCAAACTCGGACCCGAAGGCCGGGTTGGAGTAAGGGTCGGAGCCGACCCTGAGATCTCCACCGGCTCCAACAGCACCTGCTCCGACGGAGCCAAGCAGTCGGAGGAGGAATGGCAATGGGGTGGGCCAAGGTCATCGGCTCCGAAGCCAACTGGGTCGGAACCGAAACAAATTTTTGGAAGACTGGGGACTGGAACAGTCTTTGGAGCACCCTGTCTATATCAGAATCTGACATTCTCGAAGACCGAGAGGAAACAGAACGGGTTCGAGAAGGCCTCTCCATCGGCCCCAAAGGGCTAGGGGACCGGCTCGGCGACTCGATGAGTATCGGCGCCGAGGGAATACTCACACCAGATTCCATCGGTGCCGAGGTAGACTTCGGCGCCGAGGAGGAAGTGTCTGAGCGGGCGACCCTTGTCGGCTCCGAGAGCAGCGGAGCCGACGAAGGTGACCCGCCTCGATGCCCCAGCCATCGGCTCCGAAGCCAGAGGAGTCGATACTGGTGGCATCGAGGCAGACCGTTCCGACCTCGGCTCCGAAGTCTTTGGAGCCGAAGGAGAGGCCTGCCTAAGTCTCTTGGCAGTCGGATCCGACGGACTGGTCGGAACCGAAGCCCTTTCTTTTTGGGCGGAGCAGGAGAGGATGCCAAGGCTTCTTCAAAGGAAGGTTTAATTAACCCCTTAAGAATCAATTTATTTTTCCTCTCCTGGAGGACCCTAGAGGAAAAAGCGTGACATACGCTGCATGACTCCTGCAAGTGCTTTGCCCCTAGACAATATACACAGAGCGAATGATCGTCTGTGATAGACATTTTGAAACCACATTTCGAACATTTTTTAAAGCCCGAAGGCCTAGGGGTTTGAGACATGATGTTAAACAATTCTAGTAACTTTGACAGGAAAGTAAACAACTATAGATTTACTGATGATAAACCTAAGCTTACAGTTATAGCTTAACGCAAACACTTCCTGTAAATGACAGGGAACTCTAAACAACTATAGATTTACTTGAGACCCTGTAAAGTTTTAAAAGGTTGACAGTCCGGGAAGGCCCTGGATGGAGGGGGGCCGAAAACAAACTCAACCCAATCACACACAACAGTTTTCACAATCCAAACGTACACAAAAGAGCGATAGCCGTTAAAACAGCTTTTGTGACCAAAAAACAGCAAAAAACTGACAGAAAAGTTAGTTAATAAAAACTACTCAGCCCAGCCAGCTCGAGACCACGTCTTCGCAGGGAAGCGGCAAACGAGATCTGGGGGACTGGTAGTGGTGCATCCTGGGATATAGTAAGCTCAGCCAATAAGAGACTTCGCTCTTTGGCATAAGCGTGCCGAGTCGGAGCCGAGGGATCGGCTCCGAACCCATCATTCAGAATGTAGGCGAGATAGGATCACATAACATCTAAAGGTTTTAAATTGTAATCGAGATTAAAAATGCATGAAGGCAGTACGTGTTATTGCCTACGGAATACAGCCACTTTAGAAGACTTGTTAGTGCCAACTCCGTAGGCTGTTTCCTGTAAAGTGTTTCAGTCCCATTTAAAGTATCCTTCATGGTGAGTAAACGGGCACACAGGGTTGGCTAAAATGCTTAAGTCTGTGTCTCAGATTATTAGGCAGACCGTTTATAATTTGCAGAAATACTAGGTTTTATACTGGTGGCCTTCGTTATTAGATAATACTAATTATAATATCTACTAGTGTGTGTGTTGATGTATTCAGCAGCTGAGAGGCATATTTGATATATACTGAAGTCCCTCGCCCCTGCTAATATAGGGATAGAAATATTCAGCCTACCCAGAGGGAGGACAGCAATTTTTTCAGCATATATAGAAAAACTGCTGGGCAAAGGAGTATTAGAGTTTATATTTTAGATTTCATGATAGTGATTTGTGAGGGGCATATTGCAGTAAAGTAATGGATATGGCGGAAGATAAACTGGTTCAAGTGTTACCTTTCAGTATTTTATTTCTTTAAAATTTCTTGTATAGGATGGTTTGGCTTTCATGTTTTATTACATAATTATTATTTATTACATAAACAAATTGGTGTGTTGAGAAAGCTTAATGGAAACATAACTCTGAAGCCTGAAGTCTCTCCTTCTATGGTGTAAACAAAATGTGTAGCCCCAGGGAGCACTTTTAGAGGCCTGGCTTCTGTCCCGTCATTCTTGCCTTAGCAAGTTTTCCTTGTCTTGACAACTGTGTAGTGAGACAGTAGGAACTTAAGTGTTCCTATAACTTGACAGTTTGCTTGGGAAGGTATGGTTTTGGATGCAGTCTGTTTTACTATAGTGTGTTTTTTTTTTTTTTTTCTAGAAAGGAAGCAGCCAAAGGATTTTGGAGAGGATCAGATTGTTATAGTTATCTTTCAGAACTGTATAAACAGCCTAGAGTAGCCTTAGGAATGCAAGCCATGCTATGAGACTGGATGGGGTATGATAAGTGACTGTGGCTTTGGAAGTGTTTATTCATAGGAGGGGCGGTGGAAGTGTTGAATTTAACATTACATGGAATTTTCGTATGCCAGGCAAACATAGGGACCAGAAAGAGGCTTTAATCAACAAGTCTAGAATAATCTAGTGCACAGACTGAATGTACTTGTGGATCCCAGTCTGCAGTTGATCACGGTTATAGAAAGTAGATAATTTTAAACACTGCAGTAAGCATTTGCTCTGTATTACACCCCCCTTTTTTTTCTTTTCAATGTGAGGATGGTTTGTGAGTATGGGTGCTTCACGTAATGTAATATGTAATGAATGCCTTTGTGGGGAGAAATCAGGGTTTTTTATTTCCAAGGAAACTGTTTGCAAGGGAAAGAAACTAATTGCACTGTCCTGTCTTATTTTATTTTGTAAGTAGCTAAAAGCAGTTTTTCAGCTAATTATATATGTGGCTTGCAGCACTGCAGATTCTTAAATGCTGTTTATGGAGCTCTTGGAAATTGATGTATTTTTCATTATGCAAGTATGTACACAGACTTAAAAATGTATTTTCCAAGTAGCTTGTGATATGGTAGTTGCTTTATTGCCATGCTGCATTGAAAAGAATGAAGCTAAATAGCATACCAGTTGTTTGGCAACCTAATATATACACTTAGTCAGAGAAAGGGCTTTTCTTAGGCATGTCCCAAGTTGTGCATTATATGTAGTAATGTAAGTTTTATTTAGTACTTGTATGAGGCAGTCCATGGGAAGCCACGGCGCTACAGCAGTAGCATTGTTGCCTCACAGCAAGAGGTTCTCCTGTTTGATTCTCGGCTGGAGTGCCTTCTGTGTGTCTGCATGTCCTCCCCGTGGTCGAGGGGCCTCCGAAAGACATGTGTGAATGGGTGTGCCTTCTTTGAAGGTTGGGCGTCAGGTTGGCAACTTGGTACTATAAAAATTGACTGCCAATCATTAGCGGACCGGAGTTTCGCTGTGGCGACCCCTAACTGGGAAAAAAACAAACATGAGGCAGTCCATGGACATTAGTGTGACCTTCAATTGTAGGGTATCAATATGTTACTGCACTATTTATTGTTGTGTGCACTTTCTCCATTAGTCTGCCCAGTGGTTCCCCTTCCACTTGTGCATCTTTCTCCTTCTGTAGTCTGGTCACAGGCTTTGGCCAAAGTGGCTACTGTTATGTATTTGTACTTCTGGTGTGAGCAAGGTAAATGCCATAACATCACACACAAGGTTATGGACTTCACAACTCAGAGTGCACCCATTTAGCAGGTTTTCCTTCACTGCACCACCACATCTGATGTGGTCTTCAGATGGTTTGTGTTGCAATATGTTCAGATGAGGCTCCATGTCAGCCTAGCTGTCAAATCATCACAGACTGACATTTGGACAGGCCCAGATATGACAGTCAGACAAAGGGCCACACATGGGGACAGGGTTTTAGTACTGCTCTGTCTATCATAGACATTTAGGGTGACCTGTTTGGTATTTGCCTGCTTCCTCTCATGGGAATGTCATCTGCTTCTAGACTGGCCAACATTGATGTTTTGAAATGTCCCTTTGTTGTTTTGCAAATAGTTGGCAGGCAAATGCCAGTGGGGTTCTTCCACAGGTTATGTGCAGCAATTATCACCTGTGTCTGAGCATGCAGAACCTTTCAGGAATGAAATGCAGGTCATTATCACATTAACAATAGGTGCAGTTACAGTATAACACTGAGTCATTCTCACTTGTCAGGTAAAACTCTCAGCAGCTGATACTGTTATTCACATAACTAGAAGTCATTATCACACTGATGAATGCACAAGCCAGATTTGTGCTTCTGTCTATGTGGAGTCATTTCCAGCACCCCCCCCCCCCACACACACACACACACACTACTTTGTTTCTCTCATTTTACAGTTCATTGCATTTTGCTAGGGCACATGCCAATGTGCTAAGTGATCCCTCATTATGAAGACAGTGTGTGTATGCTGTACCCATGTAGAAATATTAGTCTGTTTAGGACTTAGGTTATGAAAACTATGATATTTTTTTCATAGTTTGGTAAATAACTTTGCTAGAGAAGATTTCAACATGCTAAGCAATACTTCATTTTGAAGACAATATTTATAACTTACAAGATGTCAAACTGTATGCTGTTCACGTGTACAGACATCAGTTTGTTTAGGACTTGGGTAATGGAAATTATGATTTTTTTTTTCATATTTTGGTAAATAACTTTGCTAGGGAGCATGTAATTGTGCCAAGTGATGCCTCTTTGAAGACAGTGTTAGTACTTACAACATGATAAAAGAAGTGTCTGTATGCTGTACACATATGCAGACATCACAGTCTGTTTAGGACTTGGGTTATGGAAATTATGATTTTTTTTTTCATATTTTGGAAAATATCTTTGCAAGGGAGCATCTGAATGTGCTAAGTAATACCTCATTTTGAAGACCGTATTCATAATTCCAACATAGTAAAAGAACTGTGCCTTTAGGTTATACACCTGTACAGATATCAACATTTGTTTTGGACTTATGGTTATAGAAATTATGATTTTTTTCATATTTTGGTGCATAACTTTGCAAGGGAACATCTGAATGTGCTAAGCACTATCTCATTTTGAAGACAGTATTCATAGTTCCAACATGGTAAAAGAACTGCCTTTAGGTTGCACACCTGTATAGATATCAAAGTTTGTTTTGGAGTTATGGTTACAGAAGTTATGATTTTTTTCATATTTTGGTAGATAACTTTGCAAGGGAGCATCTGGATGCACTAATACCTCATTTTGAAGACATAATTCATAGTTCCAACCTAGTAAACTAATTGTGCCTGTATGTTGAACACATGTGGAGATATCAAAGTTTGTTTTGGAGTTAGGTTATTGAAATTATGATTTTTTTCATATTTTAGTAAATAAATTTGCAAGGGATCATGTCAGTGTGCCAAATAATACC
This sequence comes from Protopterus annectens, assembly GCF_019279795.1. Classification (NCBI taxonomy): domain Eukaryota; kingdom Metazoa; phylum Chordata; order Ceratodontiformes; family Protopteridae; genus Protopterus; species Protopterus annectens. The sequence goes on along the minus strand of NC_056733.1, from coordinate 475,522,346 downwards.
TCATTTTGAAGAATGTATTGCTGGTTCCAACATGGTAAAATAATTGTGCCTGTATGTTGGACACTTGCAGATATCAAAGTTTGTTTAGGACTTAGGTCATGGAAATGATGATTTTTTTTCATATTTTGGTAAATAACTTTGCAAGGGATCATCTAAATGTGCTAAGTAAGACCTCATTTTGAAAACAGTATTGCTATTTCTAACATGGTAAAGGAATGGTGTCTGTATGTTGTACTCATATGCAGATATCAAAGTTTGTTTTGGACATGGGATATGAAAATTATGATTTTTTTTTCATATTTTGGTAAATAACTTTACAAGGGAGCATCTGAATGTGCCATGTAATACCTCATTGCGAAGACAGTATTGACAGCTCTAACATGGGAAAAGAATAGAGCCTGTATGTTGTACTCATGTGCAGATATCAAAGTTTGTTCCGAACTTAGGTTATGGAAATTATGATTTGTTTTCATATTTTGGTAGATAACTTTGCAAGGGAGCATCTGAATGTGCCAAGTAATACCTCATTTTGAAGACAGTATTGCTGGTTCCAACATGGTAAAATAATTGTGCCTGTGTGTTGGACACATGTGCAGATATCAAAGTTTGTTTGGAATTAGGTTATGGAAATTATGATTTTTTTTTTCATATTTTGGTAAATAACTTTGCAAGGGAGCATGTTAGTGTGCCAACTAATACCTCATTTTGAAAGCAGTGTTACTCCTTACAACATGGCAAAAGAACTGTGTCTGTGCACTCGACACATGTACAGATATCACAGTTTGTTTAGTCTTGTACGATTATGAAAATTATACATTTACAATGCTTTTCATTATTATACCCATATTTTTGCAAGGGAGCATGGTGATCACACAAATGATGCATCATTTTGAAGCCGACATTCAGATGCACAACTTCTACACTGATATGTAGGCTCGGTCTGTTACAGGTGATGAGATATTATGCTTTGTTTATTTATCAATTATGAAAAATAATATATTAATCATATTTTTGTGAATTTCTCAAGAAAGGAACATCACGCAGTAATGGTTAAGGTATCATTTTAAAGCTGACATTCATACTAACAAATTACATTCAAATTGTATGGGTCTGCATGGTACACTGACAAAGATATTATGCTTTGTTTTTCCAAAAAGGTAAAAAATACGCACAATGTCAGCATTCCTTGCCAAATATTTAATAATGACTTTGATATACACTATCAACATTTACACTGCTGGAAAGGTCAGTGTCTGCTGAACAACTTTCATGTTTACATTTTTAGTCTAGCTCTTATAGTTAAAGAGTTATGAACATTTGTTTTCTGTACGGTATTACAAATGGATTTTCTGAAAATGAGCTCAGGCTGCACTGTTGTTCCTATGGTGGAATTAAGCAAGCAGTTTTTCCTGAGCTGTTCCGGCGTGAATGAGTTAAAACTAATAGCCAAGGTTGCAGAAGTGTAAACCTTCTTACCCCATCTATAAAGCGCCCTGGAGTCTCTATCAGAAGGGGTAGGATTTTTAGCAGTAGAAGCCTTAATGCCCTTGGGCCCCTGTGAAATAGTCTCTGGATCTGCAATAGGATTTCTAAAAAGGAACTTGTGGGACTCGGGGACCCTGTAGTATCTGTCAGGTTTTCCGAGAGCAGGAGGCAGGGAATCAGGGGCCAAACTACATTCCGAAAAAACATCAACAATGTCCAGTACAGGAGGAATAGCTACAGGCCAAGGCTGAGGTAGGAGAAGGAAATCCCTAAGCCTCTTTTCTGAATCAGAAAAATCCTGGCTTTCCCAGTGGAAATGCTCCCTTAAAGTATGTAAGGTTTCCCCAAAAGAGAAATCCTCAGGAGGGGAAGCAGAGGGAATGGAGTCCTCTGCATCAGAATCTTCATAAGTAGAAAAGGGCAAATCCAGATCATCAGAAGAATCAGAAACCGAATCCTGATCAGAAGAATCATATTCAACTTCTGTCCTAGGCCTCTTAGAAGAGGGGGTTTGGCTACCCCTGATTAGAATTATTAGATCTTCAGCCATTCTTATCGTTTGTTTTTCTAGGCATAGAGGCCTGAGCATGTGGCCTGGGTGTCAGTTTTTTAGGCATGGATCGAGATTTAGGCCTAAGTAAAGAAGGCGGCGTCGGTTTAAAATGCAAGTCCGTAGGCCTGAATACACCCTCAGAAGCTGGTGCCTACACAGCGGCTCCCAACCCATCCACGGTAGAGACATCCACGGGTTCCATAGTTGAAGCATTTCGTGGCATACCAGACTCCGAATGGGTCTCAGTAGAGGCCTGCGAATCAGACGTAGCGGGTATCAGGGGCTGCGGAAGCACCTCACTGAGTACCGGCGAACTGGCGACTGGCTTAGAAGCGTCGTCGGCAGTTTAGGACCTCGGCGGCCTGTCTTTGTCTTTACCTTTGCGTTTTTTCAGAATTCCGGTAGTCGGATGGCTAACCGACGACATTTCTGGATAATTAAACCGAGAACCGAAATATTTAGAGGTGAAAATATACAGACGACGGATAGTGTGCTGATTAAATAAAACACAAAACTGACAGCAAGGTACGTCATGGTCAGGGCCTAGGTAAGGAATACAGTACGAATGAAAATCTTTATGAGGTATTTGCTTTCCACAAGTAATGCAATTATTAACTTTTACTGACATCGGTAAGGAGCAAGAAAAAGTTTCCCCAATGGGGTCCTTAGCTTTAGTTGAATACTTTGGTTCTGAAACTCGAAAATGAAAATTTCAGGAGTCAGCCGACCGGCACTTGCGAACTGCTTTTGCTTCAGGCACCGCACAGCAAGAAAGACTGATGTAATGGCGTTGGCTGCATGTTTTATACCCCTGACGACCTGGCGTCATGGAAGAAGGGACAACAACCAGCACAGGACCCAAGACTTTGTTAATCAGGCCGAATGAGGGCTACCTGCAAAGCAGATAACCCAAATGTAATGACTGCAATACTGAAGCACGAAGAACATCAAACTCTCCATTGTGTCAAAGGTGGAGGCAGAAGCTGGCTGCCAACAGTTGACAGTCAAGAAAATCCCAGGATCCAAAGAAACTAGAAACATGCCCAATCCTGTAGGAGTTATACCTTGCCCCATGTCAATACTGGAGCTAAGCTGTCAAGCGCCAGTGCCGTAAGCAGAAGAGACAAACCCAAAGCTGGGACTGTCGAACCTGATCCAGCAATGCCAGCCTCAATGCCACGACTCACAGATCCACTTGGCTCCAACTCAGCCAGTATCGAAGAGACCAACTTGGAAGCCACAGCACAACATGGCTAAGCCTTAGTATCTGACCCCAAAAATGGTAACAACTGGGTCCAAGGGAGCAAACCAGGGAGATGGAGCCAAGTTTCAGAGAAGAGGTCCCGGACCGAAAGAAATAAGACCCAATTGCATCAGAATCTGCCAGGATCACCTCATCAGCTGCTCCAAATCTGAAGCTTTGAAAATGTCAAACAGCTTCAATGACCAAGCAGAACAAGCCACTGATAAGGGCTTGGAGGGTCGCTTTGATGATGAAGAAGACCCCCTCCATCAGATCCAAGCCAGAGAAATTTGAAACCAGGACGGGGAAGGAGAAGGCTCCAGTGACATCTCCAGCACAGTGGAAGTGAAAAAGAGAGAAACTATCTGGCCTGATGGTGCCCCTTTGACCAAAAAAGGGGTTTGGCACACTTCGGCCCAGAGACAGAGCCTTACTTGTGGTCAACACCGATGGCGATCAGCTCCTAGGAGTCATGGCCAACACCAGTGCTGAGGTCACCATGGTACCCAAAGGTCTTGAAACCTTCTGGTCTAGCAAACCAGAAGAGGGTCCAAACATGGAGACAGAGGAAGATCTCTTACAATCCCCTCTGGAAGTCTTAGAGTCCTTGAAAAAACAGCTAAGACTTGTCGGAACTATCCTACAGAGCTGAAGAGGAGGAACCACAGCTGGTAAATGACCTTTCAACACCAGTGTAGCCCTTCTTTCATTAACAGCCCCAGACCTGAACCCCTTACAAATCAAAAATAAGGAACTGAGGTGGGCAGCCCCCTAGCAATACATGCACTTGTCAGGCACATCTTGCAAGGCCAGATCGTGCCCACAAGCAACATTTTTTAAACCCCCTTATCCATAGATAAGGAAGAACTGTAGCAAAATATGACACAGTAAAACAGCAAGCAGCAATATATGTTACACTAAACCTACATTCCTAGAAAAAAAAACTACCCTGCACAAAAAAACAACAAAGTCACCATAGCAATCAAAAAATCTCAAAGGTGGGAAAAATGCACAAATTCATCAAAAAGTTATAAAGCCTAAAAAGCAAAACCTAATACTTACACCTAACTAACTTGGATACAGTTAGGATAAGATATGTTAATGGGTACAGGAAGAATACCAAAAAAAAGCACCAAAATGATATGCTATAATGGAGCCATAGATTGAGCTGCTAACTGGAATAGTGGCTAACTTGATCTGAGGTATCTGCTCGGGAGCAGGGGATTGTGGGTATAGGAGGTGGAGCCCAGCAAGTCTACAGGATTTGGCCGGTGAAGCCAAATGGAGAAGACATCAGATTAAATTTCTACTGCAGATACTCTTCACAACTTAATTTTTGTAACACACGTATAACAAAGCCTTCCACTTTAAACCACCAGTGTGTGCTACATAATACCTAATTTTCCCTTATTTACACCAATTACTGGTTTTAATTCTGTTTTAATTGCACTGTTTTAAAAAACGAATCCTCAGCTACCTTGGTTTTACATCTCTGCTGAATATGCAGACTGCTGTCTTATTCTATCAGTGTACCACTGGTAATCTTGCCACAATTTTTCCAGATCTGCAAATATTCTCCAGTGTTCACCTTCTACTGAAATTGGCAAGGAAAAATAAGAGAAGGGCTCTGAAGGCCCAGGCCAGACACTCGCATTTAAGTTGGAATCTACAGTGTATTTACCAATCTTCTAGCTAGTTACTCCCTGGAAACTAGTAGTAGACAATTCATTTTGTAGTTCAAACACTGTACAAGACAAATGTTGACTTTAAAAACTGTGTCAAGGTTAGCTGTGTCTATGTCCCCTACATTAGGGAGGAAAAATACAGAAGTACCAGTAAGTGTTCAAAGTAGCTGCTATGGAACTTGACTTATTTTTCTTAGAAATAAGGACCATGTCATACTTTACATTAATAAAGAGCACCCAGCTCTGGAGCCATGTGAAACACCTGGAAATAATCACTGACTGATATTTATACAGTCATAGCTGGAGAAACACAATGTAGTATCTGTTAACTGCATGAAAGACAGAACACAAGATTCTCACAGGGGACTGCTAAAATTCTCAACTCAGGTGCAAAAACACTTTCATCACTGGCAAGTCCACTGGCACATGACTAGGGAATCTGCCCAATTCACCAATGACCACAGTGAAGACTAGTACACATTACCTGACAGATGGCCACAGTAAGGGCAGAACAATAAGGCTGGTGCTTCCTAATCTTCTCCAAGAATGTAAGAGGGTCTCATGGACTTCTCTAAATATTAACTGTTAAGCGAAGACCACATAGACCACTGAGGTAGAGATGCCTAGCTTGCAAGTAAGGGGAAGGGGCAGGACTTACATGGGATTGTAATGTACAAGACTCAGCTGCATCGTCATGCTAAGCTTACTGCACACACTACACTGAAACACTGTTACGGACTCTATGTGCTTGTTACAAAGAGCGCACGACTGTCCAAATCTAAGAGCTCTAAGGTCTCCCACAAGACAGAAAATGAGAGAGAAACTGACAGAAGACAGTGGGCATTCATAAACCAACAGAATTAAGGTAAAAAAGTGCTTTTACCTTCCTCACCTAAAGTAAGAATGAAGGCTGTGCATTGCCTATGCAGTCACAACTGGGATATATTTCACAGCTGAGCAGAAACAGATTCTGCAAAAAGAAAGTGAGAACTCGTGTTTTCAGAACTTGGCTTATGGTAACATAGAACAAGGGAAAGTTTTTCAAGCAGGGAGTCTAATGCCCTTAAAACTAAGTAATGTTAATCAGAAGATACCAGAATCAGTGGTGCAAATAGCTAGCACACTCACCTTTGGTGCACAAGGCCGTGGGTTCTACTCCTACATCAGACAAAGTGCTGACACTGCAGTAATGCAAAATGACCCAGAGTGAGTCATTCTGTTTTTTAAAACAGTTTTACTGAAAACATGAATATAATGAACAGATCTTTTGAAAGAAATTGAATAAGTTTAATTTTTAAAATACAATATTTAAAAAAGAAAAAAAATAATACAATAACTATAATAGCACAGTAAACTATGTACAATGAAGTTCACTATATATTGAATAACAGGATCAATTAATTTTAGTTTGGCAGAAAAAATGAAAACATAAAATAAAAGATTTAAAGAAAAAGAAAAAATTACTGCATTAATCATTTATCCAGTTCTTTAATCAATAATTCATGTACATTTTCCCATTTGTAATATAATTTTGTATTCCATGTAGATTTAGATTTGATAGCAATATCGGTTAGAAATGTTAACTTAGAGAAGACCTTTAAGCTCTTTAAATGAGGGAATTGATGAGGAATTCCAATTTCTTGTAATTACTTTCTTGGCAATGGAAAGTATAGACCACAGCCACAGTACATAATATTTGTTTTTATTTGTACAGTCTGGGACAGGTGTACTGAATAATACAAGTGGCTTTGTAAGCATAAAACTGTCTGTAAAAATTGCCTGTAAAAAAAGTGTTAACTTCCTCCCAAAATTTCTTTAATAATACACAGTCATAAAATATATGATTCCAATCAGCATTTGCTACTATTACATCTCCAGCAAACATCTTATTTAGTTCTTACTCATTTTTTGAGGTGTGATGAAAGAGTTATGTAAAAATCTCCATGTGAAGATTCACCACTTAAATGGAGGAAGTGGTTTTGCTGGCTGACTGAAGGAAATTAACTTTGTCTTTTTTTGAGGGAATGAAACTATTGATTGCTGCAAATGAATTCCAATAGTTATCTAAATATACATCTAGTTCTTATTTGCTTTATAAATATATGATATACTATTTTTAACTAGTAAAGTATTACAAGTGTATGAAATCAAATATTGGATAAGTTTGGGTATTGAATTTTTAGCATTTGAAGAGATTAAAATTAGCTTATCTAGAATATATTTTCTAAACTCTTGCAAATCTGACCAAAATAGAAAGTTAAGGTTATATTCATCTATAACAGCATCAATAGATTTTGCCTCATTTTTATTTAACATTTGATGCCAAAACATAAATTGTTTTTTGTTTAAATAACATTTTAGAATGATCTGCGGATATAATTATACCTTGTGTATAGGCAAATAGGGAAGATGAGGAACAGCCAATTTTCAAAGATTCTAAACCTAAATATAAAGTTTTTAAAGGCCCTTAGAATTAAAGTTATTTAAGTAGATTTAAGCATTTGAATGGAATAATTGGAAAAATACTCTCTCATATTCCATATAAATGAATTATTTATTAACTGTGGTAGAGGTTTATTTTCATTTTTTGGTAATTTGGGATACATTTAACAATTTCCTTCCATTTTGTAAAATACTCTCCATCTATTAGATAAACAATTGTTTTAAGGACTGACTAAATTTAATAAAGTTCTAGATCTTGTTAAGATATACCTTAATTTTCCCAGCTATACATATGGTAGGACAATGCAATTCTAGGCTTTATCGGATGCCATAAAAAATTCTTAATCAGTGCGTTAAATTTTTTAATAAAAGAGCATGTAGGGGGAATAGAAATAGATTGTATTATGTATAATACCTTTGGAAGTAAGATCATCCTTATAATGGAAAGTTTTTCATCCACTGTAAATAAAATTTTGTTCCACTTACTAATTAGAGTCTCTGTGGTAGTTATACTTTTACTATAATTTAGGTGTAAGATATCTTTAATATTGGTTGCTATAATTATATATAAATGTTATTTGTTGGGACTGAGGTATATACTTTTTATATTGGTCTTCTATATTATAACTTTTGGAACCAATTAGACGAATTTGTGTTTTAGAATTATTAAAATTAAGACCAGAACTTTTTTGAAATATAGCCATATTTTTAAACAATACTTGTAAGGTAGGGTTAAGTACCACCAAGAGTGACTAATACATCATCAGCAAACATTTAGATTTGTGATGTTTCATTACAATTTAACCTATATCCATGTATATTATTGTTATCCCTTATTAGGTTAGCCCAAGGTCCCATAATTAATGTAAAAGTGGAGATAGAGGGCAACCTTGTCTGGTTCCTTTTTCAATGGGTATGTTCTGGGAAATACTTGTACCTATTTTTATGTAGACTTGACTTTCATTATAAAATTGAGTTATGAGGTTAATAAAGCTATTAGAAAAGTTTTAAGTCCTTTAGTAAGATAAAAAGATAATTCCAATTAACTGAGTCGAAGGCACAGTTAATATCTAAACTAACAAGAGTCAAATTATTCTTTAAGGCTTTTACCGATTCAGTTATTGTTCTTTTGATGTTATCATAAGACGATCTATTAATTATAAACCTGTTTGATCCATATCTACCAGGGATGGTAAAAAATTTTAAGTCTATCAGCACAAACAGACATGAACATTTTATAGCCTGTATTTAATAATGAAATGGGCCTATATGAAGCACATTTTACAGGATCTTTATCAGACTTTAGTATGTGGGAAATAAATGTGTATTTCCAAGAAGGAGGTATAATGTTGTTATTTTGAGCTACATTGAATGCTGTATGTAGTAGAGTTAATGCTTTAGCAGGCAAAACCTTATAGATTTCAGAAATTATACCATCATTACCAGGAGCTTTATTTTGATTAAGTTTGGTTATTTGACCTTTTACTTCTTTAAAAGATAGTTATCTATTAATTTTATTTGTGCTTCAGAAAGTCCATTCTTTATATTATGTATAAAAGATTGAATATCTTTTGTACTATTAATGTTATCACTGGGTTGGTTTAATTAAAAAAAAACTCTCTCAACTCGCTGAATATATTTGGTAAATCAGATACCATTTTTTTTTGTTGTTGGAGAATAGATTTCTTTAATATGGTGAAGTTTATTTAATCTTTTAGTTTTGTTAGCTAGTATACTCATGGATCTAGGATTTATAGAAAAAGTTATACATTTATATTTTTCAAGATTTATCATAATGTTATGGTTTAAAATGTCCATGTATTTATTGTTTAAGGTATTTATTTCATTCATTCGGTCTTTCTTATCTGGATTCTTTGAAGCATCAAGCCTTAAAGTATCTAACTTTGTTTGTCTATCTTGAAGGTCTTCATCCCTTGAAATTCTTTGCTTTTTATATCAATCAATAATTTTACTATACAAGTAGACTTTTAGAGCATCCCAAATGTATATTTCTGAAGTTCCCTGTGTACTATTAAGTTCAAAAAAAGTTTGTACTTCTGTAGTGAAGAAATCAATAAAATCTTTGAGTTTAATTATATAGGCTAGTATCCTTTTAATTTGAACATTAAATGTGGAGTTTAGTATAAAATCAAATGTTGCGAAATTATGGTCGGAAAGGGGACAAAAAAATCACTTTCGAGTTTGATAAGAAATCAGTTAAGTTATTGGAAATTAATACCCAATCTATTCTTGAATATGAATTATGCCTGTGTGAGTAGAATGTATAAAACAGTGACTTGGGGTCAGAAAAGTTATTAATATCTTTCATTGTGCATGAATCTGAAAATTCATTCAATAATTTAGCTATAGATGGAATTTTCCTTTTACCACTGGTACTAGAGTATTTTATGTGAGAAATGGTTAAAATCCCCAGCAAGAATACTACCACCCTCAGAAAACTGAACTATATGTTCTATATATTGTTTCACTGTTGTAGGTCCAATGCCAAGAATCTAATACATATTTATTAATGTCAAAATGTTCTTATTAAATTCTATAATAACTGAAGATAACATCCCCTTGTTATCTTTGTGGGTGTCAATTATTTTAGGCATAGAGAGTGTGTCATTCTTCAGATGAAACATTAAACGGAGGTCCCATCCACCCGAGTCAACTGTAGCACAGGTAGATATAAAAGATCCTACAGCACATATCAAAGAGAGTAGAGGAAGGTTCTCCGATATCCTGTCCAAATTTCCTGTAGCAGAATAAATACCACCTAGAGTCTCCCTTGAAAAGTCGCTACTAGCCTAATGGGACTAAACTGGTCAACAAAGATAAATTATATATATATATTTTTTTTTTTTTTTTTAATTCCACAACTACTTTACCTTTACAACCCTTTGTGCAGCCACAAAGGACATTAAGTTATTTATCAAAGTCTGGCACACGAGTCTAACTCATTTACCTATCTTGAAATGGCTGTTAGAGGACTGTATCATTACTGACTTCAGTCAGTGACATGAAACAGAGGGCATTGCTCTCAACTCATCAGCAACTTGAGAAACTGGATATTAAAAGCATAAAGTGCAAATAAATAATTTGATTAATCACACTGAAAATGGGGTGCATATTACTCTTTCAGAAAACTCACCATTTGATGCACAATATATTCACACCACACATGCCATCATACATGAACATTAAAGGGAGTAGTAGCAGAGGCAGCCAGTAAATTGACATCATGCCATAAACAAATATTTTGTCTGCTCCCAAAGGAAAGGATGCTCATCCCAAAAAAATAACCTCATAAGATAGCCAGCCTACCCTCACAGTCTTGACAGTAAGCATGCAATGGACACCCTTCCTTCCCTTCCTCTCTCTATTACCAGTGTCTTTCCACAGAACTAACCTCGTTCAAAGGGCTGCAGACACTGTATTAACTAAACATTTAACTCTGAGATGACAATACTACAGAACAGCTCATATCACAGGCAAAGGACAGACTGGATCGCAAAACTTATACAAAGAATCATACATTTGCTTCCAAAAATATATTGGGTAGATGCTTGCTTTTACAGTAGATTAAGAATGGTATTATCTAAGAACAGGCCAATAAAATTCTAGGTAACAGTAAAAGAATTACTTTTTTGCAAAGGTTATTTTACTACATTTGTTGTTGTATGCTTCCTTGTGAATATGTCCAGCACCTTGAACATTCTGTACATACTGCACTTTCTTCTAATTCTACAAAAGACGTGTGGCTGTCTTTGTTTTGAGGTGCACAGAAAAAGTTCCTTGCGTCTAGTGTTGTTGCAAAGTGTATGCCTTCATAACTGCAAACTTCAGGCAAGGCTACATTTCCTTAGCAAGCCACGGGGTTCAAAACGGAATACTCCTTGTAATTTCTCATGCTGGAACAGTTAACTAAAAGCCCTAAAGCTTTCCCTGGAAGGTTCCTAAATAATGGCAGTGTTTTACCTTTAAAGCTTAGCAGTGTTAATGGGATAGTCAGGGCAGTCTTCATGGGTTCAAAAACAAGTGGACGAGTGACTTATGTCTTCATTAGGGTTAGAGCAGACCCAGGCTTAGACATTTGCTCTGGTACAGCCAAACCTAACTAATCATTGTAGTGCCCAGTCTAGACTGTTAGCTTCTGCATTTCAAAACAGAGATGGCAATCTCCTTAAGTGGTAGGGTATCAGCCATATCAACCTACCTGGGTATAGAGAAGTGCAATTAATCCCTTCCTCATTAATTACTTTTTAGCGCTGCCTCACAACCAGTGAACCAAGTAATGTCCAAACTGCAAAACTCTGCAACTCAAAGCAAACTGGCAGCCACATGGAGAATATCAAAAAGTGCAATAATGTTCAAGATTCAGAATGAATTCAACATGGTGCCTTGGGTCCTTAGGAGGCAGTTATAACACTGCATCCACTGTCCTCTCTATCTTCTTAGATGTGAGAACAAAGGGATTGGTTCTCCAGTTCTGCAATACAGCAATAACAGCAGTGGTACCTTTGCAAAAAATGATGCCATCAATACTGTCAATTTCTAAGTTTCCTGACAGCTTACTGAAAATGTTAAAAACTGTATATCAGTAAAAAAGAGCTCCAAGTAAGCAGATGCATAGAAAAGTCCTTTGTGCCACGTCATCTACATGCAAAAGGTGTTGTATTAAAGAGCACCTCAACCAGAAACTAAAGTTTTGCATGCATGCGAGAACTACACTGACATGTCACTATGTATAAAGGTAACCTATCTACATTTTCTCTGCTACCTTGAAAGGAGGTGCAACAGTCATCAGGGAAACATTTCAAACATTGCTTGGAGAAATATATAAATATTGCTATATTGAACTCCACCTTACTATTAGCAGCAAGAAGGCAAGCACAGGCCTGTAAAATTACTGCTTTACCAAAGAACACATTGAGAAGGACGCATAACAGAACTGTGTCTACATGCACCGGGTCAGGTAGTAAGATGCTACAAACCTCCTGCTGTGCATTCCCAAGTTGTGCTTGAGGAGTTTTTACTACATTACAAATCAAAACATGGCAAAGTTTCACTGATTAAAATTTAACATCACATCTCCCCATGGCAACAGTACTATGGAAAAAGAAAGTTTAGTTGTGTAAATAAACTTACCATAACAATAGATGCTTGAATAATCACCTAAGCCTAAGGTATACGGGTTATATCCTGCAAGGATAAAACAGCCAGCCAGCTTCCAAAGCTTCAGGGAACCTTCCATTCGCCCAGTGAGCAGACTAAAAAGACAAGTTTGGGCACCAAGCCCATCAGAGCGAGGAAGACTGTGCCTTGAAAGGACAATGGTGGGAACAACTAAAAGTCCACACCTTGGCAAAAACACAAAAAGAAACAAGCTGGATGGTGGGAGGGAGGGGATACTACTATGTGAAGTTGTACCCCAAGCTAAAATAGCTAGGCTGTAAAAAAGGGTACAAACTCGTTCCCCTGCTTGATGATGTACCATAAGACTGTAGTATTGTCTGTAATAACTTGAGGAAACCCCAGGGACCAAAGATAACTCTGAGAGTTAAGTGCCTTGATCTGGGCAAGCATTTCTTTTATATCTATGTGCTTGCGTCAGTCACTGGTGTCTCACACACCTTGCACTTTTATTCCTACTGAAACTGTTCCCCAGGCAAAGTCTGAGATGTCTGACGTAACTGACTGCTTTGGAACCGGGAGGGAGAAGGGGACACCTGGATTTGGGTACACTTGCTGTCTCCACCAAGTGATTTCTCTTCTGACAAACCCCAGCACTTCTTTAAAAGAACAAAGGATGTTGGGGGCTGGGACCAGACTTCAGATACCATTACATCTTTTCTCATGTGGAGTCTTGCTAGGCTTATCATAAGAATCTCATAAATACCATGAGAGCCAAAATCCTGAAGTATTCCTTCACAGTGACCAAAGTCTTTGTAGAAAACCTTAGAAACAAATTTAGATCTAGATCCAATTTTTCTTGAAGAAAATCTTTGAACAGAGGTATCTAGCGGACACCCAGGAGCATAATCCTGTGTGAAGGAGTCAAAAAAGACTTTTGAGGGTTCTCTTGGAATCCCAATTTGTGTAAGAGCTCTTTCACTCTGCAAAGATAAGACAATTGTCTAACTATGGAAACCTGGGGATACACTGTAGCCTGCAATGAGTTATAACTGGAGCTAGATACTTTAAGACCACTCTTGTTGCAGTGGACAGTCCAAAGGGTAAGGCAGAGAACTGATAATGTGATCCAGTCACAGAGACCTTAAGAAACGCCTGAAGTCTAGTTGAATATGGATACGATAAGCTTCTTTTAAAACTACAGATTTACTAGGAAACTTGAATGAGGAAGAGGAAACAGGTTATGAAGTGATAGCATGATCACAAACAGGTTTAGGAAAGAAAGATCAAGAAATGATCCCCAAACATTTTCTTTCTTTGGCACTAAAAACCTCCTTGAATAAAACCCTTTTTCCACCTGGGAAGGAGGAACTAGTTGCATCGTTCCTTGGGAAGCATGTGATGGAGAGGTAGAAATAAACGACTGGTCCTGTGAATGATGGATTGCCCATCAGAAAGGAGGAATTCCTTCTCAAATGTATGTTTATTTGCATTTTGTAAACACTATTTGTCATCACGATTTGATCACCTCTGCAACAGAGGGAGCAAAAACTAAATCTCTATCCAAAGGAGAATTTAAAATCTCATTTTAATGTCATCTGAGGGGTTCTGAGAAAGCAGCCAGCCAAACCTCCTCAACACGGTACCAGTGGCCAAAGTCTTTGAAGAAACATCAATGGTATCATGTTTGCACTGTAAACAAGGAGTAGTGACTTATACAATAGAAGAAACTTAAAAGCAGATTTTTTTCTTCACGAGAAGAAAAGTACAGTTTTGTACCTACCATAAATGTAGATGTTCGAGGATCCACATTGCTGCAGTCCTAACTATTGGGGGTAGTCCGCTGTCCAGTCGGCCCGAATACCAAAGTATATGGCTGACGTCGGTCAGGGCGCATTAGACTGACGTCAGTACGTCAGGGTACTAATGCGCATGACCGACGTCATATCCTCAGTCTTTTCTTGCCCCAGATGTCAGAAGACCCTAAAAAGATAAGGCCAAAAGCCAAAAATTCCCAACATACCTGCACCAAAATATATATATACAATATATACAAAAACAGCAGAACATAACTTCACCTACACAACCACCCCTAAACACAGAGGGGAAGGAGGGAGGGTAAATTGGACTGCAGCAATGTGGATCCTCGAACATCTACATTTATGGTAGGTACAAAACTGTACTATGTTCTTCATTCCACATTGCTGCAGTCCTAACTATTGGGTAGAATCCCAAAGCAGAGGTAAGGGAGGCTGGCATATCATAAGGAAGCAGGAACTGACAACATGCCTTGCAAAATAGCTGTGGCAAAACCAGCCCTAGACTTAGAGTAGAGAGGAAGGTGATAATGCTTAGAGAAAGTATGCACTGAACTCCAAGTAGCTGCCTCCAAAATATCCTTTGTTGCCACTCCCCTTAGAAATGCTGTTGAAGTGGCAGTAGCCCTAGTGGAATGAGGCCTAATCCCAGCTGGAATCTCCTTGCCATGATGGGAATAACAAAATGCAATGCAACACCCAATCCACCTAGAAATAGTTTGTTTTGACACAGGCTTGCCCTTCGAACTCAAAGCAAAAGAAATAAACAACTGCTGAGACTGCCTAAAATCCTTAGTCCTGCTCAAATAATAACGCAATTGCCTGTGTACATCTAAAGTGTGCAAAATCTTTTCCCCTTTATTTTGGGGAACTGCATAAAAAGTAGGCAAATGAATAGTTTGGTTTAAAGCCACACTAGAAACCACCTTAGGCATAAAGGAAGGATTAGTACGTAAAGATACCCTATCCTTATAAAAAATCAAAAAAAGGCTCCACTGCCATAAGGGCCTGCAACTCAGAAACCCTTCTTGCAGAAGTAATGGCCAACAAAAAAGCAGTCTTCCATGACAAGTATTTCAATTCAGCAGTAGCCGCAGGCTCAAAAGGTTGTAGAGTAAGTTTCTCCAACACAAAATTGAGATCCCAAGCAGGAGTAGGAGCTCTACGTGGGGGTCTTATATTCTTTGCCCCTCTAAGAAATTGCTTGAACAAAGGATCCGAAAACAATGGTGGGTCACAATCATAGTGAGCTGAAATTGCTGCAGCATGAATCTTGATGGAAGAGAAAGACAAACCTTTGTCCAGTAACTCAGTAAGATATTGAAGAGCCACACTCAAATTTGGCTCAAATCTCCAAATTGTTTGCTGCACTCCAAAATAAAAATCTCTTCCATTTTTCTGCGTACACTTTCCTTGTACTAGGTCTCCTGGCTTCCATAATCACATTTAAAACTTGTTGAGGAAGTTGAGACCTACTGTCTTTCAAAACAGAACATGCCAGGCTGTTAGATGAAGAGAGTGAAGCTTGACATTGAGCAGGTGACCGTCTCTTTGAGACAACAGGTGTGGAATCAAGGGTAAAGGCCATGGAGGCTTCCTTACCAGACTCCTCAGTAATGGGTACCAGTGCTGCCGAGGCCAATCTGGAGCTATTAAAATCATCCTTGGCTTGTCTTGTCTGACTTTTAGAAGCACCTTTGGAAGAAGAGGCAGAGGTGGAAAGCATACACATGAAGATTTTTCCAACTGAAAGAAAGAGCATCCACTCTCCAAGCTGTGTGATGAAACCTCTTTGTGCAAAACTTTGGCAGCTGGTGGTTTAGTGGAGAAGCGAACAGATCTATGTCTGGAGTTCCCCATGACACTGTCAATTTTGAAATACATGAAGATCCAGTTTCCACTCGTGGGGATCCATGATTTGTCTGCTTAACACATCTGCTAAGGAGTTCTGTGCTCCCGGCAGAAACCTTGCCTGAAGAGTTAATTGCAAGCTGAGCGCAGTCTCCCATAAAATCATTGCTTGCCTGCACAATGGGTAAGAATGTGTTCCCCTTGTTTGTTGATGTACCACATGACAGTTGTGTTGTCTGTTAGAATCAACACCTGCCCTGGAAGAAGTAATTCCTTGAAAGCCATTAATGCAAACTGGACTGCTAACATCTCCTTCATGTTGATATGTAGATGCTGTAGTCTGGCAGGTCACTTGTCTTGTATCCACTTTCCATTTAGATGAGCTCCCCAAGCAATGTCTGAGGCATCTGTCGTTAGAATCTGACTCGCCTCTGGGCGGGTCACAGAGAGTCCCTTGTTTAGGTGACATTCCTGAGCCCACCACAAAAATTCCTTTTGAATGCAAGGTATTATTTGAATGACAGTGTCCAAATCCTGGCAGTGCTGAGTCCATACATTTTTGAGATACCATTGTAGCTTCCTCATATGCAGTTTGGCATTGGGAAGCACCAGAATACAAGATGCCATGAACCCTAAGGCTTGAAGGACTGTCCTTGCAGTCAGCCCGGACTGAAGAGATAGTTGATGGAAGTAACTGGAAAGATTCTTTTGTTTGTCCGGGGTTAAAAAGGCCATCTGGGCTGCTGTATTCAGTCTCACACCCAGAAAGCACATGTCTTGAGAGGGTACTAGACTGGACTTTATTTCGTTCACAGAATACCCTAGGCATCTTAGCACTGCTATGACATATTCCAAATGCTGTAGAAGGTCTTCCTTTTCTTGAGCCAGAATCAGGCAGTCGTCCAAGTAAGGATAGATTTGAATTCCTTTTAGCCTGAAGTAAGCTATCACTGGAGCCAGAACCTTTGTGAATACTCTGGGCGCAGTAGATAAGCCAAAGGGCAATGCAGAGAACTGATAATGAGAATTTCCAGCTCGAAACGCAGATACTTTCTGCAACTTAGTCTTATAGGCACATGAAGGTAAGCTTCCTTGAGATCTAAAGTTACCATCCAGTGATCTTTGCCCAGCAGAGGTAAAAGCAGTTGTAACGTCAACATTTTGAACTTGGGAATGTCCAGATAAGTGTTGAGGATAGATAAATCCAAAATTGGTCTCCACGTGTTCCCCTTCTTTGGTACTAGGAACAGGCGAGAATAAAATCCTAGGCCCCTTTCTGGCACAGGAACTGGCTGAATGGCCCCTATTTGGAGTAACAGAGAAATCTGCTTGTGAGCCTCTTGTCGTTGTAGAGGAGGAATGTCTGGCATGCCTTTGAAAAGAGGCAAGGTATGGAAATAAAACCTGTAACCGTTGTGAATAATATCCAGAACCCATCTGTCTTGGATAATTAAATCCCAATTGTCTTTGAAAAGAGACAGCCTTCCTCCCAACGGTGCTGCCAGGCGAGAATGAACTGGCAGCTGAAAAGGCAGGTCATTGGGTCTGTTTACGAAAGGACTGTCCCCTGCCCTCACCAGAAGTCTGAACAGGGGAACTCCCTGTCCTAGGCCTAAAAGAACCCTGAGCTCCGCCCCTACCCCGTCTAGACCTACCCCTAGACTGGGAATCATAAGCAGGATAAGTCCATCCCTTAGTAGGCCAATTTCTACTAAACTTTGGAGGCTGCACCTGCAAAAAATCTTTAACAGTTTGCATAGACTTAGCCTTGTCCTCCATTTTCTTCAAATCTGCTTCCACAGGCGAACCAAACAACACATCAGACTGTAAAGGAGCATCCAAAATCCTTGTCTTAACATGCTCAGCTAAATTCTGATCTCTCAACCAGGCGTGCCTACGAAGAACAGAACCAGTGGCAGCCACCCTGGAGGAGGCCTGCACAGCATCAAAACCACACTGCAAGGAATGTTTACCCACCTGTTCAGACACATGAACTAAATCCTGCAACTCTTTACACTCAATACCTTCAGCCAGAGCATCCACCTTAGATTTCAACTGTGAAAGAAGATAATTCTGATATTTTAACATGTGAAACTGACAATTCAACGCCCTCATGGCTAAAGTGGAAGAAGTATACACTTTCTTTCCCCATCTATCCAAAGCCCTTGCCTCTTTATCAGGAGGGACAGGATTTTTAACAACTGAGGCCTTCACACCTTTAGGCCCCTGAGAGACAGTTTCCGGGTCTGCCCTGGGACTCTTAAAAAGATACTTATGAGCTTCAGGCACCCTATAATACCTATCCGGCTTAACTGGGGCAGGAGGCAAAGAATCAGGATTCAGGGAAGCCTCTGCAAACACATCTTCCACCACATTCAAAACAGGAGGTATAGCTAAAGGCCTATGCTGGGGTAAAAACAAGAATTCCCTAAGCCTTTTCCTGGAATCAGAGAAATCTTGACCTTCCCATTTAAAATGCTCCCTCATGGAATGCAGAGTCTCTGAAAATGAAAAATCCTCAGGAGGAGAAGCAGAAGGAGTAGAATCATCCACATCAGAATCAAAATAAGGAGGGTACTCCTGCAAGTCTTCAGCCGAAGACTCCGAAGCCTCCGAGCATTGCTCAAAACTCTCAAACTCAGGTTCCACTCTAGGCCTCTTATCAGGAGGGGGCATAGAACCCCTTATCATAGTAATCAAATCCTCTGCCATTTTAAGCATATGTTTCTTAGGCAAAGACCCTGAAGCACTAGGAGAAACCCCCACTGAAGCTAAACTTGGCCTGCCCCTCAAAGAAGCCTTGGAAACAGAAGGGGAGGCTCTAACCACCTTAGGAAGAGAGGGAAGAACAGCCACCTGAGAAGCCCCCTCAGCCTGGCCTACTTCCTGAGAGGATACATCCTGTAACAGTAAAGTCTCTCCCTGAGACTCCAAAGAAACACCTGGCAAAACCTCCGGCTCCACTGAGCCTTCTAAAGAACCGACGTCTGGGACTGTCGGTTCCTCCACTCTAGGCTTTGCTGCTTTATCTTTGCGTTTTTTTACCGAAGCCGGCGTCGGAGCATCCGACGGCATTTTATAATTACAACGCTTCCCAAACACTAACCTGGCACAGTCTAACCTTCTCTTAATAGTGCGTTTGTTAAATCTAGCACAAGAGCGGCATCCAACAACGTCGTGCTCAGGCCCTAAACAAGGTATACACAAAGTATGGTAATCCCTATGAGGTATCTGTTTCCCACAAGAAATACAGTTATTCACTTTTTCTGACATCCGGTTAAATACTGAGGCAAGAAAAACTAAAATATTCTAGCGGGTACTTAGCCAACTTTGATTCGGTCTGAAACTCTGACTTCAGAAACTTTCAGAACGCCAACCTGCACTCGCAAAATTGCTTCTGCATCGGACCATGCGGCAAAAAAGACGAAGGATATGACGTCGGTCATGCGCATTAGTACCCTGACGTACTGACGTCAGTCTAATGCGCCCTGACCGACGTCAGCCATATACTTTGGTATTCGGGCCGACTGGACAGCGGACTACCCCCAATAGTTAGGACTGCAGCAATGTGGAATGAAGAACATCTGCAGGCAAACATTCCTTATACGTTCACAATTAGTCAAAACAAATCTCAACATGAGCCCAACCACTCAAAATTCTGAAAATCTTATTTGTGTAGTAAGGAGCTGAATACCATAATTGTCCTATCTAATTGGCTTCTGCACAAGAAATGTCTATACTTTGACAGTGAACATTTCTGGGCATAGTTATTAACTGTATTTGATAGGTTTCATTTACTACTGATGCAATGAATACCTTTCAAGGGTATCATGAACAGCAACGCCTGCATCATTAAGGATGCCATTTTGAGTATAATGGACTGGAAAGGTTCATACATGTATAATAGCTTTTATTAATTTTTTTTTCTCTACTTCTCTTGTATAAAGTATAAAAATAAGGGAAGAGACACAGTATAATTTATGAATATATTATTGCAGATTATAATGATTATACAAACATGTCATTACTTGAGCAGCACAATCTTGATTTTGATATTGTAGGATACATACTAAGTAGAAGGGTTGTATATATAAATAATTCCTTCTATTTACATCATTTGTACGGTTGCTGGTTAATCTAGTTAGTTCTTTAATATTTCTTTAGATACTTTGACTCGTCTCTCACTATAAGAATAATATACTATATTTTATTTGGTCACATGCATTTATCTATAGGGTATTACTTATATGAACATATATTAATTCCAGATGAATTATTCTAAAGCTGATTTTTTTTTTTGTTTTATAAGAAACTTTGTTCAAGTTTTGTTTCGAATATAAATTACATAATTTTTTTTACATTTGTTAGCTGGGAAATTCCGACTGGACCAGGTCCATTTTCAGCGGAGGCCCGGGGAGAAAAGCTCCAACATCAATTTATACAAATACAGTGCATCCAGCATAATACACAAAACAGGTTGCATAATGTATGCTGAGCATAGTAATATAACAAGAATTAATAAAAACACTCTAGGTAAAAGAAGATATAGAACATGGGTAAAAAGACAATGTCAGTCATACACTGGTAAGAAAAGAAAATATATCAAGTAAGATTTTACAGCTAAAAGTACCCTTTCAGATGACCAAGCCTACAGGGGATCAGAGCTCCAGCATGTGATCAGAGAGGAATCTGGGGAGTTAATAGTAGTATGGGTAGAGTTATGTGATACAAGGGCATAACCGGGTACTAAGAAGATGCAATTTGAGGGAGTTTTTGAATATGGATGTGGAGGGGGCAGTGGACACGGATAGGGGAAGAGCGTTCCAATTTCTGGCAACGGTGTGGGAGTAGAGCGCTTTCCCTGCATTATTGTTAGCCTTGGTGATGGAGAGGAGAGATTTTTCACTGGATCTTAGGTACCGGTTTGCATAATAGATAGTAAGTAGGTTGGATAATGAGGGTTTTTTTTCAGGATATTTGAGAATATTGTAGGCTGTGCCCAGCTGGTGATAGTTAAGTAGCTGTGGTAGCTCAAGCCATTTTAGTTCTTTTAGTGCAGCACAGTGATGGGTTCTATAGGTTGAGTTAGTAGCAAACTTGGTTATTTTATTGTAGCATGATTCTAGTTTGTCTAGGTCACACTGTCTGATTTGGGTAAAGATTGGTGCTGCGTATAATAGAGTTGAGAGGAGGTGGCTTTGTGCAAGAGTGATTCTTGCTTTTTGTGAGAGAAAGGACTTATGCCTGTATAGGGAGCCTAGTTTTTTGTGTACTAGTTTTATGGTATGTGAGATGTGGACATCAAAGTGGAGATTATTGTCTATTTCAATACCCAGAAATTTGGTGTGGTTAGAAGGGGAGATGGTGGTGCCGTCCTTAGATGTTATGGTAAAGGAGAGGTTTTTTTTTTTTTTTTTTTTTTTTTTTTTTATCTATCTATTAGAGGTAAATAGTAGCAGTTTTGTCTTTTTGGTATTTAGAATTAGTTGGATACCCGATATCCATTTTTCTACTGAAAAAAAAGGTATCTTGAGTGAGTGTATGTAGGGTGGTGGGAGATGAGGCAGATCAGGGTTGAATCATCCGCATATTGTACGAGTGTGGCATGTTGTGTAGAGCATTTGAGGTTATTTGTGAAAATAGAGAACAATAGCTGGCCCAGTATAGAGCCCTGTGTGACTCCTATGGTGGTTGGAAGCTGTGTAGACTGAGTTCCTTTCCAGTGGACTGATTGTTGCCCGTCAGACAAGTAGCTTCTGAACCAGGCTATAGTAGAGGAGGTGAAGGATAATGATGTTAGTGAGTCTAGTAGAATGGAGTAGGAGACCATATCAAATGCTTTTGAGAGGTCTAGGAAAATGGCTGATACATATTTGTTATCATTCCTGTGAAGGTTTATATAATTAGTGAAGGATAGAAGGGCTGTGGTAGTGCTGTGATGTGGACGGAAACAGTGTTGTGTGGTAGATAGTAGATTGTGTGTGTTAAGAAATGTTAAGTGGATGCATTTCTCAAGAATTTTGGATAAGGGGCAAAGGATGGCAATAGGTCGATAGTTGGAGAATTCATAAGAATTACCTCCTTTATGGAGAAGAATGATGCGAGATACTTTCCAGAGTTTGGGTATGTAGGATTCTAGTACGGAGCGGTTGATAAGGATGGCGACAGGATATGATAGGGAGTCACTAGCCATTTTTAGGTATGCAGCAGGTATGTTATCAGCTGCTAGTGTGGTTGGCTTTAGTTTTAGGAGGAGTTTTTTGATAGTTGAGGTGGGCACTGGTGATAGGCTGAAAGAGGGGGTGGTGTGGGATAGGTTAGGTTGTGACTGAGGTAGACTATTTTTGGTTATTTGACTGGACAGGGCTAAGATGGATTTAGTAAAATGGTTATTAAACTGAGAAGATATGTCTAGGGTATTGTTAGTAGAGATGGGTGTGGGGTTGTGGTTTTGCCTGGCTTTAGTAGGGAGTTAATGGCATGCCAGAATTTTTGTGGACTATTTGAATATTTCCTTTGGGTGCTAAGAAAATAGTTTTGTTCGTTTATTTTGGATTCAGCCTTGGCCTTGTTCCTATGCTGTTGATAGTATTGTCTGGAGCTAGGGGTTTTGTCAGTTTTCCATATTTTTCAGGCTTTATCTCTAGCTTTTAAGTAAGGCTCTGGTGTCCCTATTTAGCCAGGGTGCATAGTTGGCTTTAACTCTGATCTTTCTGCTGGGAGCTAGACTGTTAAGGATGTTAGAGAAGGTAGTATTGAAGTAGTCTACTGCCTGGTCTAACCAGAGTGCCCGTAGTGGTTCCCAATTGCAGTGGCTTAGGACAGTATTTAGGTATCGTGGGGTAAGGTTACGGTCATCTCGTACAAATTTGTAGACTACTGGTTTGGGGTGATTGGAGTGTTTCTGGAGTAGGAAGGTGGGGAGAGGATCATTTAAGTCATCTGGGAGACAGCCTACTGTACAGTTTTGTTTGGGATAGTTGGTTAGTGTCCACTCCAGTATGGATTCTTTTCTCATCTATTCTAGTTGGTTCTTTAATTAGTTGAGAGAACCCATACAGATTGATATGAGTAGAGGGGCTTCTGGAGTTACAGGCTGCCCAGTCAGTGTTAAGGTCTCCTAGTAGGATTGTTTCCTGAGGTAGATTGTCCTTTGTCCAGTATAGGATTGTCTTTTATTATGAGCGAGTTGTTGCCTGGAGGTATGTAGCAGCATATTATATTGATCTTCTTGGTGTTTCTTATTGACAGGACAGAAAATAGGACTTCAGCATTTTGAAAAGTGGGTGGTGTGGTGTGCAGGAGCTGGAGGTTAAGGGTGCTTTTTAAGGGAATGGCTACTCCTCCTCCTTTCCTGTTTGTTCTATCAGATCTAAGTGTACTATACCCTGGGGGAAGAAAGTCATCTTGGATACTGGGTTTAAGCCAGATTTCTGTAATGGCGAGTATATCAGGGTTGTAGTGGGCTATGAATGCATGTAGGTCTGTTAGCTTGTTGGTAATACTTCTTATGTTGAGACTTAGGATTAGCAGGTCAGATGTTTGTCTAGCTGAGAGGGGACCTGGATTTGGGTGAATGTCACCAGTGGTTAGCAGAGTTTGTAGGAGTGTCAGTATGTGTTTTTTAATATTAATTGTTTGTGAGCTTGGTCTATGAGAGTTTTTCTTAGTGTGGTGAGATGGTGTAATTTTTGTTAGTGAGTAATATGTAGCTGTAAGATTTAAGATTGTAGGGCAGATGTAGAAGTCTGAGTGGGTTTGAGAGGGTGGGCTAGTGTGGGTAGTGTGATAGTAGTTGTGCAGTGGTAGGTCTGTTTGTAAGGAAGTTAGGAAGGTTAGCAATAGTAGAGCTAGTGATAGGGATGTGAGTGTGGGTAACATGATACTACTTTAAGTGAGAAGTACAACTATGATTCCTGGTTGGTTGTGTGTGAGGGTAGAGTTGTATTGTCTGGGAATGTGTGTTAGGAGTGGGATCAGTGTGGGATGTAATTGGATTGGGGTGGGGGGGAGGTAGGATGAGTGGGTTGGGCTAGTTGTTAGGGAATTAGGGGTTGGACTACTGGTCAGGTGATTTGGGGTTAGAATAAATGTAGAAGTAGTGGGGGCGGGTGGAAATAGGGGGCAAGGAGAGGAGCAAGCCCGAGCACAGCGAGGGCAACTGAACCAGGCTAACACTGACTCTTAAGTGTTTCTTTAGGCTTTGGTAAATATGTAGTGTTAGCTTAAATTGTAATATGTTAAACTTGAAATTTTAACTGTAATTTAAACTGTATGTTTGCACTAAGTTATAGACTATGTTATGGGCACAGAGTATAATTTTCTGACATTCTTAAAAGGATACAGAATTAAAGATGGGGTTAGTTACAGATGAAACATCAGAGGAAATTAAATGCTATTTTATAGATTTGAGTATTTCTCAAAAGAAAATTGACTTTAGTTGGGGGAGGCTCTAACTGGAGAGCAATATAACAGTGTTTAGTCATGGTGATGTACTCATCAGTACAGAGGTTTGACTAAGGAACTATACAGCAGAAATGTACTAATACACTCACTAACATTTGTTTAAGTTAATGCAGGTAAGGTATTTTACTGTCTAGACACTTTGAAGTTAAGCACCTACATTAGTATTTAGTCTCTTTAGTTGCCGGACAAGTGTCTGTGGGTGCCCAGTGCTCAAGAGAAAAAAATGAAATTTCCACTGCTTGATATGGGGGGCAGAGACCTGCTTGACCTGAAGGATGGTTTGGATTACTGAAATAATTACAGGTGTGGGGGTAGTCACATTCTTTGATTTCCTGTCCTTGCCTATTTAAGTGGTACAGTGTGAAATATTTTCTGCTTAAAAACCTCAGCTTTGGCTGGCTAAGAACCTGCTATATTCAACTGGACGTATAAGAGAATTTAAGCCTTTTTTTATCTTCTTTTTCCAAAAAAATACAGTATTTAAATTGATTTTAACTGTGTGGAAGGAATATTAGCTGAACTGGAAGTTAGTCAGTTTGCTGAATTTTGTTATTTGCTAGTAATTACAGGTGTGGGGGTAGTCACATTCTTTGATTTCCTGTCCTTGCCTATTTAAGTGGTACAGTGTGAAATATTTTCTGCTTAAAAACCTCAGCTTTGGTCGGCTAAGAACTTGCTATATTCAACTGGAAGAGAATTTAAGTACCTTTATCTGCTCTTTTTTTTTTCAAAAAAATACAGTATTTAAATTGATTTTAACTGTGTGTTGCAGGAATATTAGCTGAACTGGAAATTTTCACTCTGCTCTTCAGTTAGTCCCACCCACCCTCCCTGTTTTTGTTTTGGTGTTAATCTTAGTGGCCTTGCAACTGCCCGCCCCTCTTGTAAATTTGTGTTTGGATACTCCTGGGCCCATCTCATTTGCTCACTCAACTGAGTGCAGTGAGATCATATTCTGATTTCAGGCACTCTTACTGTGTACAAAGAGAGCATCTGGGAAACAGAAAAAAAATTTAAGCTTGTTTCCTGCCTTTCCTGTTAAGAGGTATAGACTATTTGTAGGCTTTTGAGCCCCCAAGCCTTTCTGTGTTGGAGGGAAGCCTTCTAGCTTAGTTTTTTTTTCTTATAACTAGCCAGTTTTCTAGTTTCAGCACTCAAATCTGTTTCTTTGATCTCAGCACTTGTTCAGGAAAAAAAAATTTCATCTGCGTTTACTGTACTTGTGTTTCTACCTACTTTTTTTACTTTTGCATCATCTTAAAAGTACTCAATTGTATTTATTACTGCTTGGTGTAACTCATTCTAAGCCTTTTAGTTTAAACACTTGGGCTTTCTGACCAGTTGTTTTGCACTGAGAGGGTTTGTAGTCTGCACTGTAGTGGCAGAACAGGTAGCTTACATCCTTCTAGGTTGGGAACTGCTGATTGAGGGCTCATTGTCTGTTATTCTAAAAGTGTATTAATTCTGGTTTAAGCACTTGGAATTTCAGGCCAGTTATTTTACATTAAGAGGTTTCGTGGTCTGCACTCTTGTGGGAGGAGAGGCTGGACTCTGCCCTTCTGAGCTGGGAATTTCTGGTTGAAGGCTTATAGTGCATGCATATCTGAACTGCTTCTTACTGAAGTTGGTGCGCCTTGTTTGCTGTGGCATAGACTGGATTCGGGCCTGCTGGATCTAGCTTTGTTTGTGTAACTTGAGCACTAATCCAGGAATTCTCTAAAGTATTCAATTGTATTTATTACTGCTTGGTAGTAACTTGATTAAAGTGTAGCTATCATTCTAAGTCTTTTGGATTAAGCACTTGGGCTTCAGACCAGTTGTTTTACATTAGGAAGGTTTGTGGCATGCACTGTGGTGGCAAGACAGGTAGCTTTCATCCTTCTAAGTTGGGAACTGCTGATTGAGAGCCCAGTGTCTGTTATTCTTAAAGTGTATTAATTCTGGTTTAAGCACTTGGGCTTCAGGCCAGTTATTTTACATTAGGAAGGTTTGTGGTCTGCACTCTTGTGGGAGAAGAGGCTGGACTCTGCCCTTCTGAGCTGGGAATTTCTGGTTAAAGGTTTATAGTGCCTGAATATTTGAACTGTATCTTACTGAAATTGGTACACCTTGTTTGCTGTAGCATAGACTAGATCCAGGCCTGCTGAATCTAGCTTTGTTTATATGCTTGTTGTTTGTTTGCTTGTTATTTCCCTGGAACACTAATTCCACCTAATACGCGGCTTCTCAGCGCTTCTGTGGATCACTAGTGATATCTGCATTGCTTACTGTACTTATTTCCTTGTTTAACTTGAAAGTTACTGTTTGTCGTTTTTGCATTTAAGTTAAATGTAACACATTGCACTTAAGTTACCTGGCACTTGCTCACTAAAGCAATTATACAAGTCAGCACTAAAAATTAAAAGCACTACACCCTCACTCCCCACTGGCCCTGGTTTTCAATTATTAAGGAATTCCCAATATTATTCCAGCATGTCCAAAGGTCAGTTGTCAATCTCCTCTCCGGTCCAGCTGGTGAATCTGGGAATCTTGAGGCAATGTTACAACTGCCTCATGTACACAGACAAGCCTCTCCTCCTCCCAACAAATTCTAACACATGTGAGAGATGCAACCATATAGCCAAACTGGAGGCTAAGCTCTCTCAACTCAGTACTGGCATAACCAGTCAGGAGGAGAAGGAAACCACACTCACTACAATTCCAGTCTCACATAGACCTACCACGACAGCAAACCAAACACAATCACACAAAAACATACTCGGAGGCTCTAAATAAAGATCTGCCAAAGCAGCAGAGACCTCCAAAGCAGACACCCAAGCAGCCGCTACCCCAAAACAAAACACGTGCAACACATATCTCACAAAGCCAGTGTGCCAAACAGTCACAGCCCTTAAGACTAAACAACACACCTGATACACTTGTAATAGGTGACTATAGTCAGGCACACTGACGTCCCGCTCACCAGGCTGAACAAGGAGAGGGTCACGGTGAGCAGCCTGTCGGGCGCTAGGATCCACCACATAACACAAGCTCTCGGGTCACTCTAAGGCAAGTACAAATATGACTCAGTCATTGTCCATGCTGGTGTGAATGACCTGAGACGTACCTCCCTGGACTACATGAAAAGAGACATAAAGGAGCTCTCTGAGCATGTAGCCCAGGCCGGTATGACCCTGACCTTGAGTAGCATCTTACCCTCACCAAGAATGATGCCACAATATGAAGACAAGATGATCAATTTCAACAATTGGCTTAAGTACTGGTGTCATTCAAAGGGGATCCAATGCCTGTCAGCTTGGGATGATATGCTCGACAAGCCACGATGCTTCGCTAGGGGCGGCTTGCACCTGTCACCCTGGGCTTTCGGATATTGGCAAAGGCTCTTGCTACCCCATAGTGCCTTTTTAGGCAAGGCTCAAAAGACAAACCCACCTCCATAGATATCACAAGGGATAAGAAACTAAGAGTAATGCTACTCAACGCCAGAAGTCTAAACCTCAAGATGCACGCACTCGAAACTCTCCTTAGCATGGAGAACATAGATATCTCTGCAGTAACAGAAACCTGGTTCAGGGCTCCCGAGAGCACCCCAGCACTACCAGGTTATACCTCATACCATGCTTTTCGGCCCCAAAACTTGGACCGAACCACAAAAGGAGGGGAAGTATCGATATTCATCAAAGATACCCACACCTCCAGGTTGGTGGCAAAGCACGAAGCATCAGAGACTATCCATGTGCAACTAACTGTGGGTAAAACCGCCTTCCAGTTTATAGCCTGCTACAGACCACCCTCCCAAACACAGGAACCCCACTCAGCCTTCCTGAGAACACTGGAAAATATGAAGGTCTCTCCAAACACCATTATATTGGGCGACTTCAACTAACCAAACATAGACTGGGAGCATTACTCTAGCTCCAACACCCTAGCCCAAAGGTTCCTAGAATTTATAAACTCAAATGCTATGGAACAACTTGTTACCACTCCCACAAGAGGGGAAAACATACTGGACCTGATCATCACCAACATGGGGACTCTATGCTCCAGACCAGAAGTTTATCCCTCACTGGTAAGATCAGACCATAAACTAATCTCACTGGATATTCACATCCCGACCCCACCCCCTGCCCAGAAAATCACAGTGAAAAACTTCTCTAAAGCAAATTTCACACTCCTCAAAACTGAGGTGGAATCCTTCAAAGCCCCCGGGCCTGTGGAAAATACAGCCCAGACCGCAGAATCCTTTATAAACGCATTCAATTAACACCTTCAGGAATGCATGGATCATGCGATCCCAAATAAAACCAAGACCCAATCCTCCAAAGGCAGACGTCCTGTCTGGTGGACCCCAGCCATAAACAAACTATACAACAGAAGGAGGAAGCTACTAAATGATAGAGCAAAATCCCAAAAAGGGAAGGCATCACTGATCAGTATTAGCAAAAAACTATGGGCACACATAAAATTGTCCAAGGCCAGCTTCGAGAGAAAAATTGCACAGGACACTAAGGATAATCACAAGGCTTTCTTTAGTTATGTTAGGAACCTGGGTGGTAATTCCCAGATATGCTCAGAATTAGTCCAAAATGACAAAAATACACGAACCCACAGACATTGCCAACATCCTAGCTGACAGGTTCAGCAACCCCCACCAAAAGGGCAAATATCTATCCCAGCAGAGTGCTGCCCCCCTGACATCTCAGATGCTCAGGTAAGAGTCGCCCTCTCCAAAGCAAAAAACACAGCATCAATGGGACCAGATGGTGTCCTGGGCTGCATCCTACATGAACTCCAAGAAGAGCTAAACCCAAACATAAAACTACTGTTCAATCTCAGCCTTACTACAGGATATGTGCCCAAAGAGTGGCGTACAGCAACAGTGGTCCCTCTCCACAAAGGTGGTGCCTCAACGGATCCTGGAAACTATCGCCCCATAAGCCTGACTAGCTTGGTCTGCAAAACTATGGAAAGGATCATCATGGACCTCATAAATAAAGATATTGGGGACCTACAGACACTGGATCCTACCCAGTTCGGCTTAAGGGCAGATCCTGCCTCTTAAACCTGGTTTATTTCTTTGAAACAGTCACCAAGGCCACGAGGGGAAGGTGGTCCACACAGCCTACCTGGACCTCGCAAAAGCCTTCGATACAATACCCCACTCGGGCATTATAGATAAGCTCACCAGCTTAAATATAAACCCCTATGTCACTAGATGGATTGCAAACTGGCTCAAGGACAGAACCCACATGGTTAGAATTGCTGGAGCCATGTCAGACTCCAAACCAGTTACAAGTGGTGTCCCACAAGGCTCAGTCCTGGGACCTCTCTTGTTCGGTATATATTTCTCGGAGGCACAGGCCAACACGGAAGGACTGTGGCTGACCAAGTTCGCAGATGACTGCAAACTAGGCGCCATAATCGACTCTCCAGCCGACACAAGCATCCTCCAAAAGGGCCTCATAGAAACCGACAACTGGTGCCAGAGCCATGGCCTCAAGCTAAATGCCATAAAGTGTATAGTCATCCCCTTTGGCAAAAACAAAGTGCCCACAAATTACCACATAGGTGGTAATCCATCAAGTACAGAAGAAGTAATTAGGGACCTGGGGACCCAAGTTGATAGCAATCTCTCATTTGACAACCACGTGGCCACAGTGGTTAGAAAAATATTTTATATAGCCCACCTAATCATGAAGGGATTCACATCTAGATCAAGGGAGGTCATCGTGCCTCTTTACTCATCCCTCATCAGGCCCATAATTGAGTACAATGCCCCTTTTGGGATGTACCTTACCAGACACCTGCAGCAACTGGAAAGACCCCAAAAGTACCTCACCAAGAGGATCAAAGGGCTCAAACAGATGCCATATGCTGCCTGGTTAAAGAAACTCCAGCTCTACTCAGTGGCATACCGCCTGTTCAGAGGCGATCTGTGCCTGACGTATAAAGCCATGTCCAACCCGGAATTAATGGACATGCTGCACCTCAGAAAATCCAAATCCCATCGAGCTACGCTCGAGACTTGAACCTCAGCACTGAAATAAATAGGACATGCTGGAGGGGCAGATTCATAACCCAGAGGCTCCCTTCACTCTGGAATAAAATCCCAGTCCAGGTTAGGCAGAGTCCCTCATTTGACTCTCTTCAAGAGGAATCTTGATGAGTGGATGGGAGATCGTAGGTTTACCCCGGGTATCACTTCTGTGTCACTGTTAGACAGAGGCACAGTATACTAACCTCGAAAAAGGGCATAGCAAAATAAATTTAAAATGGGTGGTGAAAGCCAAACACATTCTGGCTAGGCTTATAAATGCCCTAGGGCAGATAGCCTAGTATGAACCTATGAACCTAAAAACAGAAGAAAAATGTAAATTAGGTTAAGGCAGCACATACTGTGTGACCAGTCAGATTGGATTTTTGTTCAGCAATAGTCAATAACAAAAACATCAAGCAATGGTTATTCCTGCTTCAGCACCTGATAACATAAAATATTTTCATATGGCAACATACAAAAATAAAATGTAAATATATAAAGCAGTCCTCTACTAAATTAAGCAAGATACACTTTCAATATATTTAAAAGCTAGTCAATGCAGATAGACAGAGCAGTGAAATGCAACATGTGAAATAGCCCTTCTGGCTCTATAAAAGTAAACAAGGAAGACAGAACAATCTAGGTGCATATGTGACAGCAGTTCATTAAGCAGAATTATCTAAAGGCATCCTGCAGTGTTAAAAATAACAGAAACATATAGTATAAGCTGTTGTACTAAAGAATTATGAATTAAACCACAATGTACAGCATACCTTGAATGCAAAAACTTACAGTAGGATGATTACACACCAAGGGAGACAAACAGCTGCTGTTGGATTTGAAACAAAAAAACAAAACAAAATGGCACCCTGGGTTTAAATTTCCTCAGGCTATCCAATACAGAACAAGAGCTGGGAGGGGTAAAGACTACAGGGAAGGAGAAGGCTAGCCAATGGTTAAATGAACTCTGCAGACACTCACTGTGAAGTGCAAAAGGAATAGAAACCACTCATTGAACCTTTAGAAAAGGTATGCTACTTTGCACAGTCACTCTACTTTATACTATAAAATCAAGGCAAGTGTAGACATTATCCAATTTTACCCTGACATTCTTAAAAGGATATAGAATTAAAGCTGGGGTTAGTTACAGATGAAACAGGACAGGAAATGAAATGCTATTTTATAGATTTGAGTATTTCTCAAAAGAAAATTGACTTTAGTTGGGGGGGGGCTCTAACTGGAGAGCAGTATACAGCTGTTTAGTCCTGGTGATGTACTCATCAGTACAGAGGTTTTGACTAAGGAACTATACAGCAGAAATGTACTAATACACTCACTAACATTTGTTTAAGTTAATGCAGGTAAGGTATTTTACTGTCTAGACACTTGGAAGTTAAGCACCTACATTAGTATTTAGTCTCTTTAGTTGCCGGACAAGTGTCTGTGGGTGCCCAGTGCTCAAGAGAAAAAATTGAAATTTCCACTGCTTGATATGGAGGGCAGAGACCTGCTTGGCCTGAAGGATGGTTTGGATTACTTGAATGCAAAAACTTACAGTAGGATGATTACACACCAAGGGAGACAAACAGCTGCTGTTGGATTTGAAACGAACAAAAAAAAAAAAAAATCTATATAATATATAATCTATACTATTAGTGGGGTTTGCGTTCTGTTGCTACTGTTTAGGGCCTTTGATCTCAGTGACTAATGTCATTGGGAATAGGAGTTTATAACTCCAGGCGGGGAGCTATGTTGTGTTTTTTCAAGCTAGAATATGTAATCATTTTGTTAAAAGAAAGTTTGTTGACATCCAGTGTAGCTTATTCAAAAAAAAGTACAGAATACAAAACTCAAGGAATACATGTTTTTCTCAATGATTTTAGATTCACTATATTCATTTTGAACAAATTCATATTTGGAGGAAGATTCTCTTGTTTCATGCAGGATATTGATATGTTACTAGTACATCACACATTTACAT
Organism: Protopterus annectens; assembly: GCF_019279795.1. NCBI lineage: Eukaryota > Metazoa > Chordata > Ceratodontiformes > Protopteridae > Protopterus > Protopterus annectens. The sequence goes on along the minus strand of NC_056733.1, from coordinate 475,489,650 downwards.
TTATATAACATGACCACGTTGAAAGGCATGTCACTTAAACGGACTGAACAACCCCTATAAAATAAGTAATCTATTTAAAGATATAGCCTTTCATAAACCTAATATAATATTTTTACAAGAAACTCATTTAACAAAAGATACTATTAAATTCTTAGATACAAATAAACAAACAATTATTGTAAGCTCAGAGTGTACAAAAAAGAAAAGAGGTGCAGCAATATTGTGAAATAAAGCATCTCCTCTACCCAGAATAATTAAAACTTACCAAGATAATAAAGGCTTACTTTGTTTGGGTATAGTAGAATTGGGCAAGAAATTGTATACATTAATAAACAATTATTGGATACCCGGTATTGGTACTAATACTATTAGACACATCTTAAATCAAATAATATCTTTATCTGAAGGCCATATTATTATGGCAGGAGACTTCAACTGTATCCTAGACCCAAAAGATACAACTACTTCAGGCAAAAGAAAAATTACACCACAAGCTAAACAACTAACACAATTCCTAGATATCTATCTACTTAAAGATATATATCATTTTGCGGACCATAACTCATTACAATACACTTTCTATTCTAATACACACAAAACATACTCTAGAATTGATAGAATATTAACCAGATTATTATCTGTGTAGAAGGTAACAGTAAAATCATATCATGCCCAATTTCTGATCATAATACTATTCTATTTGAAATTAATATTAATAATACCCCTAACGGTCAAATTAAAAGAAAACCGGCATATCTTACACAGCTTAAAGATTTTCAATCATTTTTAAAATAAGAGACACAAAACTTTATAAATATAAATTCAACTTCTGACACTCAAGATACATTTATTTGGGATGCTTTAAAAGCATACTTGTACGGACAAATTAACAAATGTTATTACAACAAGATGAAAGTTTGGGATAAAGACATAAGAACAATACAGGATAATTTGAACTCATTACACATCAAAAATAAAGATAATCTTTCCTCTAAAAATATAAGAGATGAGATGTACAAATTAAATGAAGAATACTATTCTTCATCACAAGACGATAACTTAAGAAAAATATAAATTTCTTGCTTATTCAGTAAATCCTAAACATTTATCAAACCTTAAGAATAAGACCAAAAGATTAAATCAATATAATTATATTAATAAAAACATATATAACAAAACTGAACAAACAAATAGAAGTTATTGATAAGCAAATTACTTTATCAGACATACAAAATCAAATCAAGAAATCTTAAACTTAATAAATCACCGGGAAATTATGGAATTATTCCAGAAATATATAAAATTATGCCCAAAATGGCTATTACTCTACTGCACAATAATGTTGCCCAGAATAATAATAATATACCCCCATCATGGAAATACACATTCATATCCCCTATCCTAAAATCAAATAAAGACCCAAAATACTGTTCCTCTTACAAACCAATATCCTTACTGAATAAGAAGTTATGTACCTACCATAACGTTCCATGTTAGTTGTCTTCATCTCGCCTTTTTGCTGGATGGGTTCGGAGCCGATCCTCGGCTCCGACTCGGCCTTTTTCTAAAGCTCGAGAGCTATTTACCGGCTCGAGGCCTCCCCTTATCCCACAATGCTAGGAGTCAGATATCCAGATCTCGTTTGGAAGAGCTAACACCATGGAAAAAACACACTAGTTCCCACCAAAGGTTTACCTACAGTGCTACAAACAGAGGAGGACGTAACCTAAAAAAAAGGTCAACCGTAGGAAGAAGGCCTCAAAAGGGATTCTTCTCGGTCCTAATTAGGCTAGGGGGATGGAGGGTGGGATGCAAGAAAGAAGGCGAGATGAAGACAGCTAACATGGAACATTATGGTAGGTACATAACTTCTTAATGTTAAGTTGTCTATCTCGCCTTCATTCTTGCTGGATGGGACAGCGTCCCTAGCACCTTAGCCCTGGGTGGCTCATCGAAACAGACTCTTGAGCACAGTGGAACCAAAATCAGCTTGACTCCTGGAGGCCATATCCAACTTGTAATGCAAAATGAAGGTATGAGGAGTGGCCCATGTGGCTGCAGCACAAATAGATTCCATTGGAAGTCTAGCCTGAAAAGCTACCGACATAGCCAATGCTCTGGTGGAATGAGCTTTTGGTTTTGTAGGAAGTTATTTATGTCTCATTTGGTAGATCAAGGTAATAATAGAGGCCAGCCACCTGGACAAGGTTACCTTAGAAACTGGCAGGCCCTGCTTCCCCTCGGCATAGGACAGGAAGAGTTGATCTGATTTTGACTGTTGGGTCCTATCCAAATAAAAATTTAACTGCCTGTGAACGTCCAAATAGTGTAACTTTTGTTCAGCTCTGTTTGAATAATTAGGAAAAAAGACAGGAAGTTCAATAGCCTGACTGAGATTTGTCTCCAAGGGTATTTTGGGTAAAAAGGAAGGATTAGTCCTGAGTGAAACTCTATCTTTGTGAAAAGTAAGATATGGAGGACGAATACAAAGGGCTTGAAGTTCCGATACTCTTCTGGCCGAGGTGATGGCTACTAAGAAGACAGCCTTCCAGGAGAGTAACTTTAAGGAACAAAAAGCTGCAGGTTCAAAAGGAGGGAGAATCAATGAAGTTAATATCAAGTTCAAATCCCATGGGGGGGGGGATCTTTAACCGGGGGTCTAAGTAAAATAGTCCCTTTAAGAAAGGCCTTACAAAATTTGTGGGACATGGTACTGGACTCTGAAAGGCTAACGTGGAAATTTGCAATAGCAGCCAATTGGACTCTAATGGTGGCAGCTAAGGAACCTGCTCGAAAAAGTTCTGCCAAAAAAATCTAAAACATTATGGACAGTGGCTGTAAAGGGGTCTATCTTTCTAGCCTCTGCCCAGAAAGAAAAATGTTTCCACTTACTAGCATAAGTCTTCCTAGTAGAAGGTTTGTGCGAAGAAAGTATGATTTCACACACTGGCTGAGAAATATGTGGAAGCCTGGCTAAGGTTGGAAGTGGAGCAACCAAGCTGTAAGGTTGAGAGAGTGAAGGGATTGGTGCAGCCCGCCCGACCGATGGATCAAGAGGTCTGGCACTGGGTCCAGATTCCAGGGCTGCTCCAGCAGGTGACTATGCAGGAATGGGAACCAAATTTGTCGAGGCCAGTAAGGAGCAATGAGGATCATCCTGGATCCCAAAGTGGTCGCTTTCTGAATCAGTTTTGGAAATTAAGGGAAAAGGAGGGAATGCATAGAGCAGACCCCGGGGCCAATCGTGAACTACAGCGTCTCTGGGGGAATGGCCTGGGAGGGGGAAGAGAGTGAAAAAGTCGCTGCACTTGCTGTTGAGAGGGGTTGCAAAAAGGTCGCAGCAAGTTTGACCCCATCTGCGGAACATTTTGACCGCTACTAACTGATTGAGAGACCACTTGTGAGGCATAAGGATTGCTCTGCTTAGCTTGTCCGCTATGATGTTGGACTTCCCGGGGATGTGCATTGCTATCAGAAACTGTTGAGAGGAAATCGCCCACTGCCAGAGTCTGAGTGCTTCTCGGCATAAGGGATAGGGCCTGATTTCGCCCTGCTGGTTGATGTACCAGACTACTGACATTGTCGGTCTGAACTGCAATAGTCCCAGTAGGTAGAGAGTCCTGAAGAGCTTGCAACGCTAAAAGTACCGCTCTCATCTCCAAGACGTTTATGTGCAGATGGTACTCCAGGGCACTTGGCAACCCCTAGACAGTCCTGCCCTGAAAATGCCCACCCGATCAGGGAGGCATCCGTTGTCACCGTGGCAACCAGAGGAGGAAGTACAAACGGTCTGCCCTGAAAAACTTGAGGGGAAACCATCCACCAAGAAAGGTGGTCTTTGCATGATTGGGTGATTATTATGTTGTGAGACATCGGAAGCTGTTGAAAAGACCATTTGGTAAAAAGCATCCATTGAAGAATCCGCATGTGATAACGAGCCAGGGGAAGTAATGTGATTGCTGCTGCCATGAGACCCAAGGTTTTCAGTACAAATCTGGCCTGAATTCTCTTGCATTGTAGTAACGTTTGAACATGTCAGCGAATGTCTAATACTCTTTCTAATGGATGTTTTGCCGACAGTTCTTTTGTGTTTAATATGGCGCCTATAAAGGTTATAGATTGACAAGGCGTCAACGCAGACTTTTTGAAGTTTATAGAGATACCTAGCTCGGAGCAAGTTTGGATGGTATAATCTCTGGCTCGGATTAGCTGATGCCTGGTGGAAGCAGTTAGGAGCCAGTCATCTGGATATGGAAACACCTGGAATCCTCGCAGTCTCAGGTGAGCCGTAACCACTGCCATGCCTTTGGTGAACACCCTGGGGGCTGTGGTGAGACCAAAGGGCAGGGCTCTGAATTGATAGGGACTGGCTCCCAGCCGGAAGCGGAGAAACCTCCTGGAGCGTCTGTTCATTCTGATATGGTAGTACGCATCCTGAAGGTCTATGGAGCACATCCAGTGTCCGGACCCAAAAAGGGTAGAATGGACTGAAGCGTGACCATCCGGAACTTCATTCTTTGAACAGATTTGTTTAACCTGCTGAGATCCAAAATGGGTCTCCAGTCCCCTGTTTTCTTTGGTACCAAAAAGAACTTGGAGTAAATCCCAGATCCTTGCTGGTCTGCTGGGACTGGCTGGATGGCTCTTTCTTCTAGCAGTTTTGAAATTTCTAGTACTGCTTGTTCCCTTGGTGGTGGAACATCTAGAAGGGACCCGTTTGTTTGCATGGGGGTGTGGACAAAGGGGATTTTGTAACCCTCGGATACGATAGACTGTACCCATTTGTCTTGTGTGAGGAGTCGCCAGGCTACTGGGTACAGTGACAATCTTCCCCCGACTGCCTCTGAGAGTGGACAGTCGGGCAGCCCCTCAGGGGTGCTGAAAGGGTTTGTCAGAAAAAGATTCCCTGCTACCCTGATTTTGCAGACCCCCTCTGCCCCTCGGGCGGCGTCTGTTGTTCCCTCCTCTGCCCCTGGAGGGAAACTCGCCACGTGTGTCAGGCACAACTCCTTGGGCTTTGTGAAACCACATTTTTCCACTCTTCTGACCTTTAGGGTATGGTCTAGAAGGAGTAGAAAAACAGACTCCCACGACAGAGAGAGTCTTGCCTTCCTGCTCACACCTGGTAAGGGTATCCTTCACCTGTGGTCCGAACAAAGCCGAACCATCGAAGGGGGTATTGGTGAAGGACGCCTTAAAGGGGTAACCGCATCCGGGCATGTCTTCTCAAAGCCACGCCTGTGCCTGTGGCTCTACTCGCCCCATCGGCTGCATAAGAAATGAGCCGCATGGAGGAGTTGACTATAGAATTAAGGGTCGCCAGCTGGGAGTTAATCTTTTCCTGAGACCCCGCAGCAGAAGGATCCTGAAGGGCATCACCCAGTTCCTTAAGGAAATCTCTTTGAAGGCGGGTGAAATGGCACAGATAGTTCAGCGACCGCATAGAAAAGGTCGCTGAAGAGAACATCCGCTTCCCGTACTTGTCCATTGTCCTAGATTCTTTATTAGGTGGATGGACAGGCACTGAAGGATCAGCCAACTCCTTAGTGGCTGCTGCAACCACCATGGCATCAACAGGGACACCCTTTGTAAGAAACCGTTTGTCGGACGGGGCTGTAATGAATTTTGTGGGCCTGTGGGGAGTTGGTTCCACTGTGTCCGGGGCCGTCCACGGCTTCCGAGCCACTACTTCCATGAGCGGGTCGAAAGGCGGAGACACCCAGGAGGTGGAAGGGTGAGAACCAAATGCGTCCAGATACACCGACTCATCCTCAGAAGGGTTGAGGGCTGTCCAGTTCCCCCTCTGCTTAAGAATCTCAAGGATGTCAGAGAAGGAGACATCCTCAGAGGGGGACCTTGGGGACCCTTCCGAATCCTCCAAGTCGGTGTCAGAGGTGAATGACTCGGGGGAAGTCAACATGCTTCCTCTTACATTTTCTCTTCCGAGGGGGCTCCTCTTGAGAGATCAGGGGAAGCCTCGGAAGAGGAAGATACACCCAAAGGGGTTACCTGGAGCGCTTGTTCTCCACGCTTGGGGTCAGGAGGGTGGACAGAGACCGACGCAGGCACCATGGGGGGAGGAGCCGAAGGGGTCAATCACGAAGCCGACACCGGAGTCAGCACGCTCCTCATGACCTCAAAGGAACCCATATCAGGCAGAGAAGAGGGTCCCCGCTCCGAAGAGACGTGAACCCCTCCCGGCACAGAGAGGGATGGCTCCGAGGCCGATGGGGCCGAGCTCACCTGCGCCGAGGCCCCGAGAGGGAGAACGGGGTCGGACAAGGGTCTGATGCCACTTGCCCCCTCGGAGCCGATAAGGGAGTCTCGGTGCCCGGATCCCTCCAAGGACGGAACCAATGAAGAGATCGGAGCTGACGAGGGAGCCGAAAGGTGGGGTATCGGCTCCGACGCGCCAACGATTTGAGCCCTAACAAGCTCCGGCTCCGAACACGGTAGTAGAGTCGGAGGAGGAACTGTTGAAGAAACAGGGATAGCCACAGTCTGTTGAGAAGGGCTAGTCAACATTTTGGCCAGTGCCTGCGACTTAAGGAGCCTACTGACCACCTTAAGTCATGATCAGATAGTCTGGAGGACCGAGAGGAATGGGAACTATGGCTCTGCTCAGATTGTAGTAATGGGGACCTGGGAGACGAGCGAACGGACTCTAAAGAGGGGGATCTCGAACGCTTTCGGCTCAGAGAAGGCTCCGATAGCAAAGTCGGAGCTGACTGAGGTCTCGAAGTGTCGATTCCGGCCAAAACCAACGAGGAGGCAGAAGCTCCGCTCGGCGTCGGCTCCGAACAGGGAGCCGACGGTTTGGCGGGCTTTAAGGATTTCCCCGAAGGCTTGGCCGGGGATCCTTCTGGCTTTAACAAGCCTCTCAAAATTAGCTTATTCCTACACTCCTGCAGGACTCTCGGACTGAAAGCATGACAGACCGAACAAGATACCTGCAGGTGTAGGGGGCCCAAACAATAAACACAAGAAGTGTGACCATCTGTCAGAGACATCTTCTGACAGCACGAGTCACACTTCTTGAAACCTTGGTATCTTTAGACATGATAAAAGAGATACCAAGGGAAGTTTAAGTAGTGCTTAAAACACTATACACAGACACACACGCACTAGAACAATACAATACCACTACAACAGTTATCACTAACAAAAACTTAACACAAAAATTATATATACATATATATATATATATATATATATATATATATATATATATATATACACATACATACATACACACACACACACACACACACACACACACACACACACGTATAACAATACTAGAGAGAGACAGGCCTAACCACTACCCCAAAGGGAGGGAGGAAAGAAAACTCTAACAGAAAAAGGAGATCCTAAGTGGGGTCTAAAGGGGTTACATGATCTAATAAAACTAATAAAGAAGAATATCTAAATATAACAACAACTCTGACAGTAAAACAGCAGTAAAAGAATTATACGACCTGGAGCTGGTAAAAAACGCAAACTCGTAGCTGAAGCGGCAAACGAGATCTAGATATCGGACGCCTAGCATAGTGGGATAAGGGGAGGCCTCGAGCCAGTAAATAGCTCTCGAGCTTTAGTAAAAGGCCGAGTCGGAGCCGAGGATCGGCTCCGAACCCATCCAGCAAGAATGAAGGCGAGATAGACAACTTAACATTATTGATTATAAGAAGTTTCTGAACATATTCTCAGAAAGATTAAAAAGGTTCTTACCCCAATTAATAGAGGAAGACCAGAAAGGATTTGTGTCCAATTTAATTTATTTATTTCCAGTTTGGTGGATAATATAATAATAACATAATAATAATGATAACAGAAGTACTTTTGATAATATAAAACGAACCCTAGCCATTACTGACTTTTCTCAAAGGAAAAAGAGGAATTTAACATTAATTAGTCTTGACATAAATGCAGCTTTTGATTCAATTAACTGGAATAATTTGTTTATTTTTCTGGCGTGCCTAAATTTCTCTCATAACTTTATTAACCTTCTAAAACATTTATATGAAGAAACTTTTGCATGTATCAAAATAGGGTTATATATTTTAAATAAAAGCCCTGTCATAAAAGGTACTAAACAAGGATGTCCTCTCTCACCTCTATTGTTTACTCTGATTATGGAACCTTGGGCAAATGAAATAAGGAATAATAAAAATATAGAGGGCTTGGAGATAAAGACAAGATTCAATTGTTTGCAGACGATATACTTATTACCACAAGAGGAAATGACTCCAGACATCATTTGAAAAGTTTTGATCGATTGAAAAAAAGTGACAGAAATGGTTTATCATTTAATGACAATAAAACCAAAATCTTACTCCTATACCCTAATAGTAAAACAATTAAGGACTATATTCATCATATCCTTAATACAAATCATATTACTTATCTTGAAATTATTCTTGCCAAAGAAATAAAATCAAGAATACAATTAAATAACAAATGCTTGCAAAATATTCGGGATTTATTTTCAAATTGGAATACAATACTATTCACTACTGAAGAAAGACCATTACAAAAATTATAATTTTACACAAAATTTTAGACATTACATAATTTGTTCAAATTCTTCCTTCAAAAAGTTTATTAATAAATTAAACACTCTGATTTTAAGATTCTTTTGGTCCCCAAAAAAACAAGAATCGCAATTAATCAACACATTAATAGTTGGAATAATGGCGGGATAGCATTTCCAGTTCTAAATCTTTACTCGATCTCCTCTATAATTAAAACAATTTCACAGCTTTTAGATATTACTTATTCAGCTAAATGGAAATCTTTCTGGGAATTATCAGCTATGCAGCTTATAACGAGACCTTCAACATATCAATTAGAAATTATAAGTATTCCTATTATATGGATTTTAAAAGATTATTTTGTCACTCGTTAATCCTAACCATAATGCCAGTTACATACATACTAATATAATTAACTTTAGGAATTTTATATATAAACATATTAAATACAAATATTGTTTTTTTGTTATTATTCCCCATAGCATTCACACAAGAGACTTTTTTACCCTCAGATTTTAATAAGATTACTTTATTTAAAAATAACTAACTCAAACCTTGGCTCCAATTAACATCTGAATACAAGACCAAATCAGTTGATCATATTATACAGGAATATGGACTTGATAAATCCATATGGTTAGATATACACTCATAGTATATCTTGACAATAAATTAGAATTAATTTGATCAACTAATAAACATGACACTAAGATATTACAGTTTTTTCAATCAATTCTATTACATAAACATACTTATATTTCTCCTTTATTTACAGAGTTTTGAGAGAAGAAACATGTTGCTGTCCACATAACTACTGGAATTACTATAGCTCAGTTAACAATAATCTCCCAAGTGAGCAAGACAAGGCTAATGTACTACAATCAGCAGGGAAAACATCTTTTTATTTGAAATGGAAAATATACTTGGAGATTTATGAACATACCTTTTTACACACCACAATTAATGGATAAAATCAACAAAAAACAAAACATTTGTAATAGATGTAACTCTAGTGTAGATATTAACTGGGCTCATGTGTTTTTTGACTGGCCTACTTTAAATACCTTTTGGAATAATATAAGTGAATTTTTACAAGCACTTTTTTCAGATAATTTCATATTGAATAAATCTTTGCTTATATTTAATATGTCTCTTCCACAATCTGCTAGAAAAATAAAATATTCATTATTATGGACCATACTGGCAGTGGCTAAAAAGACCATAACGAAAAATTGGATCTCAAACTATCCTCCTACATTTTCTGAGTTTTACTAATACATTAAAAGATGTAGGTCATCTATAGATGAAAACCACAATTTCTAGAACACTAGGAGGAGGACATATGAACATAATTTGTGGATTAATGTGCAAAACTTGTTGGAAAAGAATGAACCTTCATAAATGTAATAGACTTTCCTCTTTTCATCTGTGAAATAAGCTACAAACTGAGGATTACAGTGCATTATAAAGTATAAATACTGGAGGTCTTTGTATATACTTTAGTTTATATGATTTTGTTAATTTTATATTCATATTTAAATGTGATGAATGTTATTAATTTTTAAATTTGTAATGGATGTTATCTTATACACTTCTATGTGACTGCTTATAAGTTTATCAAAATCAATAAAATTATTTTTTAAAAGAATGTACTGACATTATGCAAACAAAAAAAATCTGAAAACCAATGCTGAACAAGCATACATACACCTTTTCCTCCATACTTAATCTTCTCATCCTTATTAGAAGGAGCAGGATTAGAATTAACCAAATGTTTAAACAGCAGTACAATTAACTATAGCTGCTTGGTAAGCCTTCCAAAGAGTTTATAAAAGCTGAAAAGACTGACCTTTATACATTCTATCTGCCTTTTTAGGGGCAGCTGTCTGAGTGTCAAGAAAATTGCAGAAAGTAACAAACACCCTCCCAAAGCTGACAGAACTGGAGGAATACATGAAAGTTATGGTAATCCCTTCTGTAACCGCTTACAGCATTCTCTGAGGGACTGAGAAACTTCACCGTTTTCTTTCTGAAAACAATGGGCCATTCTGGAAAGTCTCTGAGAAAGAGAAACCTCCACAGAGAGAATCAGAAACTGAAATATCTTGAGCCTGAATCTGAAATCTAAGGAGAAAACACTATCTGTCCCTACATGTTCCAGTCCTGATTCTGAATCATAAAGCTCTTCAGGAAAACAGGTATTCCTTTTTCTAAGAAGGATCAATAGCTTGGATTAAGCCTTGAGCTAGATCTAGTAAATTACTCCTGAGCAATGAAATCTTACAAGGAGTAGATCATTTTTGAGTTTTCAGTTTCATTTTGATAGAAAACTAAGGCAGCATTATTAACAGCTGCAGCAACTTCCCCAGGGATGGACACAACATTCTGACCAAACAGGGAGTTCCTTCTCCCAGGACCTACAACAGTGGGTCTCTCTTGCAAACTTAGGGGACTCCAACATCCTCAAGAGGGTGTGGCTAACCCTGGTCATTAGCAGCTGTAGGTGTTAAACCAGAGATCCAGGGTTAAAAGATGAATGGTCTAAAGTACAACTAATGGCCACTGCAGAGTCACCCACCTGCAACTGAGGCAAACTGCTAGCCTGCTGTGGTGGCAAAGGCTGTTTGCTTATTTTTTTTTTCTGTGTGGCTGGTTGAAGGATCAACCACTTGCTTGACCTTGGAACAAACTAACAATGGTGCCTCTTTCCCATGGAAAACAAGCAAACCTATTTAAAAATCTAAAGTTTTTAGAAGTCACTTTTTTTAGAGAAAATAAAACACATTGAAAAATACTATTGTACTTTTGGGGTCTGGCTAAACAAGTTAAAGTCAATTCTCCACTGAAAAAAATGGTTTTGGAATATTTTAAACTTTTCAACTGACAGAAAAAGAGCCCTCCCATTTAAAAGTACAATACAGTCTTGTGACAGTCCATCAAAACACAAACCCCAAGCTTTAAAATAACTGTCCTGTACATGAAAGTGTAATTAAATATTTTTAAAACAGGAAGGTCCCCCATTCACAAAGGTAACTTATCTGTCCAGCAAAAGAATAACACAAGCCAACAGTCAATCCTCCAAAGTCTGAGAAGCATACTCTTTCAGTGGCAGAAAAAGCTCTGAAGGGTTTGGCACTCAAACCTGTCTTTTTAGTCAGTTCAGCTCAAGCTGAGAAGATGTGCTGAAACTTTGAAAGCTGTCCAGTGTTTATAGTCTTGCAGGATATAACCCATTTAACAGAATACTGCAGCAGTGATCAATATGAAGTGGAGGCTGTTTAGAAATTATTTAATAAGCTTTTCTCATGTTCCTAACCATCATTCTGGTTAGTGAATGTTTACAATTTCGTGTTTTTTTCTATTTTGTGACAAAGAGCGGTAATGGCTGAATGCCGCTACCATTTCCATATTTGCGGTTGCACTTTTTTTCCCTTATCAAAACAGGAGTTCTCAGTTCATCCATGAAAGGTGAAAAAGGTGATTTCCAGTGTGTTTGTCCATTTCACCACTAAACTGAGCTTGTATTCTCATGTTAGTGATCAGACAGTATAGCTTTACTGCAGATACTTTTTGAGAATTTCTTCTGAATATATAAACCGCTTCAACTGTTGCCCAGATAACAGAAAAGTACCAAATTTACATAACAAAAAGGTATATGCATATATACATACAAATATCAATAAATAAAAAGTAATAATAAAAGAGAGAAATGATGAAAATATAAGTATAAAATAAAACAGACAATAAAAAACCTTACAACCTAAGTCCGTAGCCCATGTCCCTTCAGAATGGGTCTTAGAGGGACCCTCTCATTAAATCCACTCCCTTGACCTGTTCTCAACCTGATGATCCACCTAACTTCTCTAGTTTGTCAGATTTCTTACATCACCTCCACGCATACTAGGCTGTATCCTATGACCAAGGACCGAAATGTGTGCTGTGAACTGGTGTTCCAAACATGTTTGGATAGGGCATTGGTGATGGAGCCACGTCATATATTGTATAGATGTTCCCTGACCCTATCCTTTAGGGTTCTGTCAGTTTTGCCAGTGTAGAATGTGTGGCAAACTGAACAGTGGGCTAAGTAGACCACACGAGAAGTTAGACATGTGCCCCTTGCTCTAAAATAAAACCTACGTCCAATGCTAGGATGTTCAAAGTACCCATTGCTACCTGTGTAACTACAATAATTACAATTACCACAAGATAGTGTTATCCTACTTTCATCACAAATGGGCAGCCTATGATTTTCTGGATAGCATAAAAGCCTTCTCAAGTTCCTCTTGTTCTTATAAGTGAAGTGTGGTGCATCACCAACAATCTTCTTTATGCTGGGGTCAGTTGCTAAACTGCTCCAATGTCTATTAATGACCTCCACTTTCTTTCTAGTGTCAGTAGTGTAATACATCGGAATAGAAGTTTTATTTTGTACGTCAGAATTAAGACGCGTATTATGGGAAATAGCCATTTGTTATGGATAATAAGGTTTAGCTATATTATTCCTCAAAGGGGGAATGGTATCTAGAATGTTGTCAACTTCTTCCTTTCTATACCCTCTGACCAGTAAGTAACCTATCCTTAAGGTCAGATAATTCAGAAATAAAACCTGGGTCAGACGCATTCAGCCTTGATCCCCTCATGCCTTATCCTTTGACTATATTCCTAAACACATGTAATAACGTATTTTTATAACAGGTTTTCCTAAAAATCCCAGTACCTAAAAGGCCATTGGCCTGCCTACATAGCAAGATGTAGCAAGCAAGCAACAGACAGGAGTAGTGCTGAAACTGAATTCATCCTCAAGTCTTCTTGAGTACCTTCATGAGGTGGACCCTGTTTTTCACAAAATCTCACCAAATGCAACACTGATATATAGACTGTATTTAAATAGCATTCATCATGGATAGAAGTAAGTTAAAAACAAAAAAAAGATAGCTGGGTGCACAAGACCCAGGATAAAAAAGTGCCCAATCCCTGTAGGCGCACTGATGCCACGACTGGAAAAATAACAGTGTAGACTCCTCAAAATATGGAAACATTCCTACAATGGGGCCAGGGCAGGCCCAGGGGGTGGATGGCCCCCCTGCTGTAGAAGGAAGGAAGTAACAGTCCACAAAAATCACTGGCCAAAGAACAGCCATAAAGATGATAGAGTGGACTACTGAGAATAAGAAAGAAATTATGCACTGTTACTATTATGCAAAAAGCCCAGAATTTTCAGACACAAGATATACAAAATGATTAAGAGAAATTAGAGGAAAGAAAAATACTTCCACAGGGAAAACTGTCAGAAGCTTCAAATAAAAATTTGCGTTAACACACCACATTTTTGAAAAACAGTATATAGATCAAAAAACTTTGTTCTGTTTGGAAAAAGAAGCATCTGAGGTAGTGCTAAAATATAAACAAAATCTAGAGACATTTGAAAAATATAAAATAAATATGGACATGGGAAAGAAAGAGATTTGATACGGTGGAATATTTATGCAAAGGAGTAAGCCAGAAGGCAGTCTCAAAAGATATTCAAAGAGAAATACAGGAAAGGTCATCCAGATATGGAAAATTTCACAATAAAAAATTATCACAAAGATGTAATGTGGAAAAGATGATTAGTAAAGCAGAAGTTAAAGAAATAGAAGTTGAAGTTATGGCGTGCCTGCGAAGTGAAGGATTTAATGTAGAAGGTCTAACACAGACTACATCACAGCATGATGGAGAGATCCCCCAGAATAAGGAAAAGCAAGAAGATCAGGTGGACATGTGAAGAATACGGACATGAGAAAAAAAAGAGATTTAATATGGTGTAATATTTATGCAAAGGAGAAAGCAAAACTAACCAATACAAAAAGAGCAGCACCAAAGATATGATATGGAAAACTTTACAATAAAAAAATAAGACTAAGAGGAAAAGTAGAAAAAGAGATTAGTAATGGAGAAGTCAAAGAAACAGAAATTGAGGTTATGAAGCAGCTGCACAGCTGCAAAGAGAATGATTCAGTATAGAAAATCAAATGCAGAAAGCACTACAACAGGATAGAGCAATGGATATCCAAATTAAGGGGAAACCAGTGGAACAGGAAGCAACTGATCAGGTGCCATATCAAGATATTTTGGAGCCTTCAACAGGAAACCAGTACAAATGTTCACTTGAAGCTACACAGCAAGGAAAGAAACAGGAAACTCTGATGCAGTCAATGTTGAGGAGCGATAGGCCAGTGAGTTCAAATATGCAGAGCAACAGATGACACAGGATGAAATTGAAGAGAATGTGCTACAGAAAGATGCTATATAACTTTCTATAGAATGCCCACAGGAAATGGAAAACAAGGGATGTGCCCTCAGTTTGGAAGAAAATGAGAAGAGTTGCTTGACTTAATGGACATGGATAGATATATTAAGATCAAGGAGAGAAATAGACTGCTGAAGGTCAATAAAAACCCAAAAAGTAAGAAGTTAGATAAAACAAATGAATGCAGTAAATTAGGACTGTCCACAGAGATCCATGTGATATCACAGAAGTAAAACAGGATATACTACTGTGCTTCTAAATTAATAACTGATAAAGTTCTACCACAAGATCACAGAGCAATGAGGGAAAGGAAGGGGAGAAATCGAATTCCATCATGGAAGTACTAAATAGAGAAAGCTATAAAGCAATTAAGACAAGAAGTGTCACTGTTAGAAGATTATAGAAGAGGGAATAGATCAACAAAAATACCAAGAACGATAGCGGTGATTAAGGCAATGCACAGGATTAGAACACACCAGGATCTATCATGCACTATTGCAAATGAACTAAAAATTTCAGCACAGGCAGAAAAACTTGGAAAATACATAGATAAATATAAGGGAAAAGTACAAAATAAGCAATTTATTGATGACCCAAAAAAGTTTTAGAGAACTGGGAAATAAGGTAAAAAGAACTGACAGACCGCCAAAAAAAAAAAAAAAAAAGAGGAAGTAGATACATTTTGGAGAAGTACCTATGAAGATCCTGTGGAACATATAGATGCTAAATAGATAGAAGGAGTAAAAGAAAGAATAAGAAGTTTAAAGGTACAGGATATGAAATGGGATATAATAACAGCTAGAGAGACTGAAACAAAGTTAAAAAAAGGCTCTAACGGGAAAACCCCAAGCCCAAATGTAGTACCTAACTTTTGGTTAAAAGTATTAACATCCTTGCACAAGGATTTAGCCACGAGTAAGAACTATTTATATGCGAACCACGAACAGACACCACACTGGCTAACAGGCAAAACAATGCTCTTAAGAGTGAACTTGCAAGCTACCTTAAAAATTATAGACCAATAACTTGCCTTCCGACGACATATAAACTATACATGGGAATTGATGCCGACAGAGTTTATAGTCATTTAGAAGAAAACTAAATTATGGCAGTAGAACAAAAGGGCAATAAAAGAAAGTCATATGGAACAAAGGATCATTTGCTGTTGGGAATTGATGAAAAATCAGCAATAAAACATGACAAATGCGAATAAAACTCAGTAAAGAATACTTTTAAAAGACTGTTAATCCTGAGAACAGCACTGACATCTAGCAACAAGAGCCAATATATAAATCAATTTGCTCCTCCTGTCCTAACGTATAGTTTTGGAGTGATTGACTGGCCCCAAAAAGTGTTGGAGAGATTAGATATTAAAACAAGAAGGATGCTTCATGCTCACCAAATGATTTATAAAAATCAGTGTATACCAAGACTATATATTCCCCATTCCAAAGGAGGGATAGGCCTCCTTGAAATTGATTACATGCATAGATCTGCAATTGTGGGACTCCATACATATCTACTGACTTCACAAGATCCCAATGTAGTGAAAGTTTTGAAGCATGAGGAGAATAAATCTAAGATGACTTCTCTGCTTAATTTAGCAGAAGCATATCGACGTCAAGCAGGAATGGAAATCAAACCACAAGTAGAAAAAAACCAAGCAACTGTGCCAAAAAACAAAAGAAAGAATACAAGATGAAGAACCAGATGAGAAGGCAATGTGGAAAAAACAAATATAGTTGCAAGTATGGAAAACCTCTGGAACAGCCTCATGTTGATCAACAACAAACGCAAGAATGGTTAAGGAGAGGCGAATTCAAACCAAGAAATAAAAGGTTAATATTGGCAGCCCAAGACAGTGGGTTACGTACATGCTGGTTTACAAAGTCCATTGAACATGTGGAAGAAAGACAAATGTAGGTTTTGTAATACCGAATCGGAATCAGTCACACACCTTGTTGCGACACACTAATGGCAGAAAGACTATATACTGAAAGGCATAATAATGTGGTGAAATGGTTGCACTGGGGACTGTGCAAACATTATGGTATCGAAGTGGCTGATAACACTGGAAACATGAGCCAGAAAGCATCACAGAAAATGATGAAGTTTATATCACATGAGAATCACCCATTACCAACAGTTCAAAAGATAGACACTAAAAAAACAGATATAGTGGTCCAAGAAAAGACGACAAAAGTAGCATTGATCACTGAAATCACCACACCCAGTGACTACAGTGTCTTGCGTACAAAGTCATAAAATACCAGGATCTGCAGGCAGAAACAAGAGCAATATGGAAGAAAGATACAAAGACAGTTCCAATAGTAGTAGGAGCAACGGGTCTTATAAAAAAGAATTTACAATCATATTTAGATACGTTACCAATCCATGTAACCGGGAAAAGCCGAAAGACACAACAACCAATCCATGTAACCCCATGCGAGTTGCAGGAGTCATCATTACTGGGCACACTGCGGGTCCTGTGACGAATACTTTTGGCAGACATCAAAGATTGAAACAATACTAATTCCATGAACTTTAATCGTACTTTGACTTAGGAATAGGGTCCATTCCAGTCATGGTATTACAAACCCCAAAAGATTTGGAGCAATTAGAACAAGACATCCAAGAACTCAACTTGTGTTTCAGAATATACTAAAGTGAGCTTGAAAAAACGATGTTGAGTTTAAACAATCATGAAACCTGACCAATTCATCAACCTCACCTGTCAAGATGAAAAACAGGTTGCCTACACATAGACGGTAAAAAGGAGCAGGTTGTCAAAACCAAAATGTAGGCAACATGCATTCCTCCTCTCAAGCTGCCAGGACCATACAGGCGTAGCTATTGGCACTGCATTCTGCATGCAATACATCCCATTGAACACAAATATATTATTCTCAAGCACAATTTTCACACGAAAACTGATCAGGTCAATATAAGACTGGTCATAGGTTCCATATTTGGATAAATAGTACTTGACATAAATAATGCCAAGGTGGTTAGGAATCATCGTGAATAATGACTGAACATCCATGGTCACCAGGTGATACCTTAAATCCAGTGGTTGTGGTTTAATAAAATCAAAGATTAAGAAATTGTTTGGAGTCCCTCAACACCATTTCATTTTTATCCAAAACATGGCGTAGACGCTTCTCTACAAAAATGGAGAACGGCTCAGTACTCCAATTATGACCAACCACAATGGGTCTCATAGGTGGTCTATGGCTATCTTTGTGTATCTTTGGAAGGCCCTGAATAATGGGCACCAAGTACTCAACTAGGAAATACCTATATAACTCAAAACTAATCATCTCATTGAACAAGCAGTCATTCAAAGCATCCTGCATTCTGATTTTCAGTCTATCCATATCATCCTTGTTAATCACTACATAATGAGAAGAATCAATCAACATTCCTCATAGCATCAAAATAATCATTCCTATCCATGATGACTACAGAATCATCTTTGTCCGCCGGTCTAACAATTGTAGTATTCTGCAAAGTGGTCAACGCTGACTTTTCTTTGGATGTGAGATTACCATAATAATCACATGCATTACCATTGGAGAGTCTATTAAAAATCTGATGTAGGTCATGTTCAACTAACTTATCAAAAGCTTCTAGTATAGGATGAGTAATAGGCATATACAAACTAGGTTTCCTAAAACCAAAAAAAGGCAGTGTTGTCAACTCCTTCACAATCAAATTGCATCTTCAAGAAAACATTCCTAATAAAAATGTTAATGTCCAATATAGTAACAGTCACATCGCTGTGCTGTGTAGGAATGAATGAAAGGCCTTTCCTCAACATTCTCTCTTCATCTGGAGTTAAAGGCCTCTTGGACAGGTTCCACACAACTAAGTCTCTGCTCGTCGCCACACTGTCTTGAGGGATTGACTGCTGCTCTGTTCGAGGGGTAGCTTTCTCTTTATCCTTCCCCTGTTTTGAGAGCGGCCTCTGTTCGGATATTGTTCATGGCCAATGGGTAGTGAACATTTTGTCAGTAGAAGCAGAATTCTTACTAGCATTGCGGTTTGTGTTAGAAGGAATCTTCCTTCTCACGTCATTTCCCAGTGGTAGTGTGTGTGTGTGTGTGTGTGTGTGCGTGTGTGTATGTATGTATAACATTCACAACCCCATCAGTACCAGCCACATTGTTCTCCATTAAATTATCAATTGAATTGACCTTGGACCCTGGATCAGGATCTCTATTAGGAGGGGCGATATGGATACCCACAGCAGGGGATATAATTCCAGCTCCTGGTCTGCTCACAGACTGTGTCAGAATAGAAGTTTCAATAGGTTTAACAACAGTCGTAGATAACAGAGAGCCTTTCTGAGATTAATTTTATTTCTAGGCCATTTAAAAACATGGCCTTGTTTAAAATCATTAGTATCCCTTTCAGTTTAATGGCTCTTCTGTTGAAGTAGCTTTCTCTCGAACAAGGCAGTGTTAATTAGTTTATCTACATAAGAGTCAACCATTCTGGCCGGGAACTGGTCATACAGTTTAGATTGTTGCCCATTTATTTTAGTAATTAACATCTTCTTCTGACGTAAAAAAAAAATCTATAAGAAGTCTCGGATAGTTATAAGTTATATAGTTATATTAGGTTTTTATTGTTTGTAATACTTCTATTTTCATTTTTTTCTATTTCTTATTACTTTTCATTTATTGATATTTGTACTTATATATTTTTGTAGTATGTAGATTTATGTTATGTCTTCGGTGTTATATGTCAGACACATTTTTATCTGTGGGCTGCTTTAAGGGATTGGTGCTGTTAATGGATTGATTAGATGTCAATTGATGTTCCTAGAAATTTTATTATTGTTTTTACTCAATTCATGGTCTGATGAAGCAGTTGTGAAAGCTCTTACTGTTGAATAAAGAACATTATATGAGCTCCTGGACAGTGTTTTACTCTGTTGGCTTTTTTGTAGTTTTCTACATTTCCCAAGTTTATTTTACTGTTTCAACAGGCAAGGCTCAATCACAGTTGCTCATTTCCAGTAACAATGGTGAAATGACAAGCACAGCTCTGCATGTAATACAAGAAAGAGGAACAGAGTGGAACTCAAACCCAGATTTGCAAAGACACAGCTTGCTTACAGATATAACCACCTGGCAAGTAACAAAGCATCCTGCTTTACTCAATTTTGAACTTCCGTTAATGGCTACAAACTCATAAGCAAACAAAAGGCCGTGCCCACAGTAAAACAGGAAGTTTGCGAAATCAATTAAAACATTATTACTGCTGGCCTTGACAATGAAAGGAAGAAAACATGTAATTAAAAAGAGCTGTATACATGTAGAGAAACATTGAACACTGTAAGAACAAGAGTTCACCTGCTTTTATTTTATCAATTTGTTAAGAGGTAGTCTGGTTCAGAGGTTGCTCCAACCTTTCCCCAACAGAGTGGAACCAGGAGAAAAGAGAACTAAGGCTTTCCCAAAACTGCACAAGAATCTGCCACAGGGATTCAAATCTAAATGTCAAGTTACACTCCAAAGCATCTTAAATACTCTGAAGTACTACTTCATATATCTTTCAACACATCCCATAGCACATGATATTGTTACTCTGAATTTGAAAAACACCCACTCACCAAAGCAAACATCTTTGAATGCTGTGTTCTGCTTTTGATGAATATACACATAAGTTGCACAAAACACATTTATAAAGCTGCATGTAATATATACACATCTGTGTGCGTGTACATAAATATCTGCAAGTAGCTATGCATGCATAAACACAAGTATTGTGTCTGCACATGTATTGCATTTACACACACACACAAACACACACACAAACATGTATTTTCTCCATAAAGTGAATGGGCACAAAGACCGAAGTACATGTACATATTCTCCCACATACACTGTGCTCACTCGCACTCAAAGATAAGCAACATCATACAACACACACAAAGTTTAATCATCACAACAGTATCACATGAACAAAAAGAATAAAAGTCATCACATCTGTGGTGTACATACCAGACTTCCCTTGCACTACACCAGCACACCACAAGCATACACATAGACCTCACATGTATTATCAATCCAATATGGAAAATCAATTGAATCCAGACTTACTACAGTGCAAGTCAATTTTAAAAAGCAACAATAAAGCACCTTAAGGTTCTGTGTGATAGGAAAACTGAATTTTTATAGGCAATGTTTATACACAGGCACACTGTAAATTTATCTAGTCAGTCTGCCTTGCTGCAAAAACTCAACAACTCCCATTTCTAAGCAGCAATTATGACAATTGCTCAAAGATAATGAAAACGGCAAAATGAGACAAAGGAAATGGTAAAGCCTTAAAAATATCAGCAGAAGTAGAGTCTAGACATAGTAATGAGAATGCAAGAAAGAACAGCCACGGAAGCAGGATAATTCCAAGTAAACTGCTTAAAATGAGAAGGGGGCAATATGGGTTAACGCAACAGTAAACTCTATAAGCTTCTGTCTTAGAATTGATTGCAATCGACAGAGTAACAAGTTAAGTGATTGCTAGGTGCAAAAGCATTAGCTATTTAACAAGCTGCCCTAAATAGTAATCACAGATGTGCTTCTTCATTGTTAGCAGAGACATTTTATCTTAGTAGCCGAAGAAGCAATCATCCATCCATCCTCAACCCTTTTCCCCATTTAATGCAAATAAAAATTCAACTGCAGTTGTAGAGGTTTGATGAAAGCACACTTCTCGTTTTTGGCAGGTGTGCAGAGCACACACTGGTAAATCAAAGCATGAAAACCTTTCTGCTGCTACTGCTGCCTGTAACCCAATTCTCAATTTCTTAAAAAAAAAAAAAAAAAAAAACATAATAACCAATGGACATTTCATTTTTCCTGACATGAAATGCAGTAAACTTACAGAATACCTACCATGGCTAGCAAAGTTCTGCCCCTTTTCTACATCAGTACTGACACTTCACAGACTATGAAAACACCTACTTTAACCTTTTACGATTATATTTACATACATGTAAAAACAGATGCACATTTTTCCCAGAAAACCGCTGCATGGAAATAAACACTGGGGTAAAAGTACTCACTATTAGTGAAAAGTGAGATACAATACTGACAACCATGATTTTTGATCAAGAATGATTAGACTAATTTTTACCAAAGTTCAGATTTATGCTGTTTACGAAGATAATGCACTCCCCAGCATGTCATACCTTAAGGGCCCATAAACATGTACTCTCCCAGATAAGCATAGCCCACGCGTAATATTTTTTCCTTACTTTTTATACTTGAAAGCAGAGTTCACATCTAACTCCAACACCTACCCCTGTTTGTGCCATTTCATCCAGACATTTGAACATTGAATTGGCCACCTCATTTTTCAAACAGTACCCATTCCAAAAATACACAGACAATGCTCTACTTACAGTACTGCTGTAGTCATCACATACAAGGCTCTTCTAGTGGGATACTGTGGGAGAAACTACCAATCTCCAGGACTTCTTTAAATATAGCTAGTTTTTTTTCCTCCCTGGTCAACTGTTTTGGCTTCAATCACTCAGCTAGCACTCTGGCATGGTGTTCATTTTAATTTATTCATTTGTTCCCGGGCAGGTGAATCAGTCATTACAATCCCTTTTCAGCCTTGACCTAAACCTCAAGGGCATGGATAAATGCAATATATGCATACATACTTTTTTGTTGTTTGTTTAATGCAAGCCAATCAACTTACATGCTTTTGGAAGGTGGAAGAAAACCAGAGAACCTGGAGAAAACTTAAGACATAAGGTATCACACACAAACTCTAAACAGACATTGAACAGCAGTCATGATTGAACCCTAGATCGTAGCAATGTAAAGTAGAGACCTTAAAGACTGAGGCACCATAGTGCCCACTCTACAGATTGCCCAATGCGCAATACTTTCATGCAGCCGAGCTGGCAAAAGTACTAGCTGGACATTCCCAGTTAAAGTCCTTTTAAAAATGGCTTTTGCAGTTAATATCAGAACTGCTCCCGCTTGATAACCTTGTATTGTATAGGTGCCTGCGCCAACCAAAACAAAATTAGTAACTCTGCCAAAAGTCTTTCATAACAGCAAGGACATAAATGTGTCTGTATACATTTTACAGTAGCATGTATACATATACTGTATTTACTCTTTTTATAGGTTCATAGGTTGGTACTAGGCTATCAGCCCTAGGGCCTATACAAGTCTAGCCATAACAATTCCCTGGCTATTTCTTCCCACACTATTTACTTCCCTGGACCCCTGTCTAGCAGGGCGACTGACATGATCCCCGGGGTGAATTTCCTTTCTCCCATCCAATCATCAATGTTGCTTTTGAAGAGGGCCAAAGAGGCGCTATGCTCGACATGTATGGGCAGTATATTCCAGAGTCTGGGGAGTCTCTGGGTCAGGAACCTATCCCTCCAGCATGTTTTGTTTATTGTGATGACAAGGATTAGATGCCTGGAGCGGGTGGCTCTGAGGGATTGGGATTTCTTTAAGTGTAGCATGTCCAACAGCTCTGGGTTTGACATGGCCTTGTATGTTAAGCAGAGATCGCCTCAGAGTAGACGATATGCGACAGTACCGCTGGAGTTTAAGGCGGTCAGCATAGGGCATCTGCTTTAGGCCTGTGATTCTTTTAGTGAGGTATTTCTGCGGCCTTTCCAGTTGTTGCAGATGTTTTGAGAGGTACATACCAAATGGGGAGTTGTATTCTATAATGGGTCTAATGAGGGATAAGTACAGTGGGACAATGACCTCCTTTTTTCTGGATGAAAAGCCCTTAGTGATGAGGTGTGCCACATAAGAGGATTTCCTGACTGTTGTGGCGATGTGGTTATTGAAGGCGAGACCACTGTCCACCTGTGTCCCTAAGTCTCTTATCACACTTTCGGTGTTTAGTGTCAATATCAATACTGCCAAAGGTTTGGAGTCAGGCTCTTACAAAGGCAGCAGGGTTTTTTTTTGAATGCCACAGCCAAGATTTCCTTCGAAGTGTAAAACTTCTCAGATTATTAAAGAGAGAGAGAGAGAGAGAAAAAGAGACACACAAGCAGGCCACATAATGCAATTTGGGATTTCCCCACCAGAATGCACCAAGAAAAACTATATTGCACAATAATACACATAAAGACAAAGCTGCTTTTTTAATGTTTAGTTGTTCCTTAATTGGCAATATGTAGAGGTTCTAAATAGTCAAACTGCAAAGCATTTTTAAACTTTGTTTTTCATCAAAATTGTTTGCTTGCGCCTTCATGCACACTATTTCTTTTTTGCCAGACTGTTAATTTAACAGGTTGCCAATAACCTAATTGTATAATAATTCTCCATTAATTACAACCAACCATAATTAATGCCCAAATAATGATGGAAGCATCAGCACATCCAGGTTGCAGGTTATAACTAATGCAGGACAGTAGGATATGTTTCTATAAAACTTCCACATTCAGAGGGCTATTTAAAAGTTGTTTTTTTTTACACTAACATGATAAACTAAAACTTTTACATGCATAAAGATGCATGCACACACTTTTATTAAGAACCAAGTCTTCTTTGCACATGACTTTTAAATCTAAAATCTGCTTTTACTACATGACTGCAATTAAAAATACATACACATTTACTTTACACCTAGGGAGTATGAAAACTAGAAAAATATATAAATAACCTAGCTGCATACTTTGTGTATGTGTGTAGGAGAGAGAAAAAGATACAAAACACATGCACATAAATGTAAATGGTCCCACAACGGGACAATAACTTTTGCAACGGACTCATACAACAACAAAAGGTCGAAACTACTCTGCAATAATCTTGAGCTCACAAAAAGTTCACCAAAACCAGCGGTTCTACAGTGAAGCAAACTCTCCTGTAGCCCCCCACCCACACACTCTATATAAATACACAGTCCAAGATCACACGGACACAAGCTACTGCAATCTCAAAGTTTCATGGTAAAACATAACAGAATTAGACAACAGAGGTCACACATTACAATTCTGATCAGTAGTGTGTCGATCACAAGCCTGGCACACATGTACATTACATGCATGCACACACACACACACACACACACACACACTAAAATATATAGGACTCACATTTATCAGACGGTCAGAACGCCGAATGTTAATTTTTCTGGAGGCATACGAGATTGGAATTTCAGTGCTAAACAATACTGATATTAGTTTATGGTAGACTGAGGTACAGTGGAAAGTGAGGATTTCCTCTTCCCTTACTGTAGATTCAAGTGCAAGTGATGTGCGCGGTTTCTTAAAGAAGCGTGTCAACTCTTTACGTGCACATATAAAATCCCAGACACGTGTACTCCGTGGGGGCCATTTTGTAACAGCAGTCACAGTGACAGCATGCACGAACACAGTTGTTTGTTTGTATACAGTTAGAGTCAGTAACCTTAAGTAACTGTGTTTGTATAAAATAAAGCTGCTTGAACAGAACCCATGAAGACTCTTCTATTGTATCCAGAATGGAAGAGCGACATGGTGTGAGAACCGGGATGGAAGAGAATAAAATACGGAGCCATGAGGTGCAAAGACGACAGTGAAGGTAAAATTGAGAGAAGAGCACAAACAAAGCCATAAAACAATCAAAGGCAATAAGAAGTAAAGCAAATTGTTTACTTGATAGAAAAGACAAAAAGGGGCATTACAAGGGCAAAAAACGCACTATTAATAAAGCGGAAGGCATGAAAAGTTTAACTAAAAGGAAAGGTTTAAAACGGACATATTTGATGGAACAATCAACAGTAAAGCTAAACGAGTAGATTTAAAGACAAAATAAGCATGTACAAAGAAAATGGAGTGTTTCAAGAAAAACTGGGCATGTTTATACGTAAAACGAGTACAAGAAAACTACATTGGGCATGAAAAGGGCTTAAACGAGCAAAACAAATAGAATAAGGGCAAAAAGGGCACATTAAGCAGAAATGAAGCAAGGCAACTGCGTGTGTTTTGGCATAACTACGACTGTATTGTATTCAAGGGCATAACTAAACTTATTCAAAGTATCTGAAAGTATGTAAAGTGCTTACAGTGTGCACTTACTGTGCATATATTCAAAAAGATTGTGTACAAAGTGCAACCATTTCGTGAAATACAGTCAAAGTATAGCCATTTCGAAAAGTTTCTTCTGCTGTGTGTGTCTTTTTGCAAACTGATACCATTACAGAGTGCTTCTTACACTGTAGAGAATTACCTAGCAAGGTACTGCCATTTTGGGACATTGCAAATAACTGCATACAGCACACTGAAAAGTGCAATTACTTCGAAAAGTTGAGTTTAAGGCAAGAGATGTCCGATTTATTCACATTGTGCAGTTATTCAATATCTTTCTTACGCTGAAAAGAGGTGATTTCTTGCAAAAGATGCCATTATAAAAGAGTATTACAGTGCCCCAGAGTTATTCAGTTGCATCGTAGAGTTGTTTGGGATGTTTCTTAAAATGAGGATGACTTTTGCAAAATGATGAATGACTTTAGCATTTTTGGCCTTTTAAACAAAGTTGGTCCATTAGTATTATTTCGAAAAGCCCAAAAAGGTATAAATTCAGAAGCACAAGTGCATTGGACAAAGTTACAAATACTGGCATAAGTTCCTGGCATATGTGCATGTGTGTATGTTCGTGCTTATTTGCAAAACCCTTCACTGGTATGTGTTAATACGGCAGACGGATTTCAAAAGCCTCTACCACTTGTATTGGATCAGAATACTGCAGAAAACTGGAGAACATTTGAGCAAGAGTAAGATATTTTTATACAAGCAGCTTATGCAGATAGATATGCATGCACCAAGGCATTCATTTTGCTAAATCTAGCTGGGTCAGAGGCCACAGAAAGACGGCGTTCATTTGTGTACGCACCTGCAGTATATGAGAGAGAAAGTGAAATCCGTCAAATTGTTGTGCAAGCTGAATCAAGGGAAGATCCCAAGTGTTTGAAGTGCAATTTCAGAGAAATTTGCAACCCCCCAGACAAATATTACACTAGAGAGGCATTTGTTTTAAACGAGAGATCAGAAACCGGGGAAACACTTGCAGCTTACATAACTGACCTGAGAAACAGAGCCAAGACATGTCGGTTTGGTGACTTAAAAGATGAGCTGATAAAGGACAGGCTTGTGTGTGGTATTAACAGTGCTAAGAAATATTTTACTTGGTGACAGTGATTTAAATTGAGCAAAGCCACAGAGATTTGTTAAATCCATGAGGTGGCAGAAAAACACACAAGTATGCTTGCGAGTGACAAGGGGATGGTTTCAGCAGGCTATACAAGTGTAGACACCATGCAACAAGTGGCAAGCAAAAGCAGACCCAAGCATGTGGCAACTACAAGGTTTCCAAGGAAGACATGCAGCTTTTCAGCAAATTCTAAAAAGGGAGCAAGTTCCAGCTCAGTGCAATACAAGCATGAATCAGTAACTTTATTGTTAATGGACACAATTGCGGTGCAAATCATGAGTCTAAGAGACAAAAGTGCTTAGCATTTGGTCAGCAATGTCACAAATGCAAAAAAAAAAAATGGAACCACTTCCAAAAGTTTCGTAAATTAAATAAGCCTCACAGTTGTAAAGAAAGGTCGCACAAAAAAGCAAGTTGATCAAGTAGAGTTGAAGCAGTCAGCTTTCTATGTGCTTGATGAAAGAGTTGATGCAGTGAATTTATTAGCAAGGGGTGAAGTATTTTGTACTGTCCAGATTAATGGAAAATCCACACAGCTTAAAGTAGACACTGGTTCAAAGTGTAATGTTGTATCAGCAGACACATTTGCTAAAGTGGGAACTAATGAACAACCCAATGCAGCCAGTAGTGCAAGACATGTTGCTTATGGAGGTGAAGAAATTCAAACTGAAGATTCAGTGATGCTTTCATCTTATTTGGTCAAGAACTGTTACAACTTGTTATTCTACAGAGTCAAAAGGTGAGTGCAGTCTTTACTGAGTCTCAGATAGATAATGAATCTGCTTTACTTTGCTAAAGAAGCTCATCATGTAAATGCATTTCCAAGTTCTAATTTTTCACAAGCCATTTTCTCAGAATATGCTAATGTTTTTTATGACAAGTTAGGCAAACTTCCAGTTGTGCATTCCATGAAGTTAGACCCAGAGGTCACTCTAGTAGTCAGACCAGCAAGAAGAGTTCCAATAGCAATGCAGGATAAAGTTAAAGCTCAGATGGATAAAATGGTCCAGTCACAGAACCAACTGATGGGCATCGTCCATGGTAGCCACTCACAAAAAAGGTTCAGACTAAATCAGAATATGTATCGACCTAAGAGATCTGAACAAAGCACTGAAAAGACTATCATCCGATGTGCAAAGTCGAAGAAGTTTAAGCTCTAATACTGAATGCCACTGTTTTCTACCTTGGATGCAGAGAGTTAATTTTGGCAAGTGAAGCTTGATCGCAAAACTTCATTTCTAACTACTTTCGGTACCCCATGTGGCAGATAGAGATTATTAAGGATGCCATCTGGAATAAATTCTGCGAGTGAAGTCTTTCAGCGTGCAATGCAGCAAATTTTTTCATGTTATCCTTGTGCCATAAGAGTAGATTTATTGGTTGGAGGCAATGGTGAAGCAGAGCATGACAGAAACCTAAAGAAAGTTCAAGACAGAGCACTTGAAGTAAACTTGAAGCTCAATCTTTTGAAGTATAAATTCAGACTTCCAGACGTTACCTATGTTGGTCATTTGTTCACAAGTATGGGTCTGAGACCAGACCCGACCAAGCAAACTGCTATTCTCGAAATGTCAAAGCCTGATAATGTACAAGCTCTACAACTTTTTCTAGGTATGGTCAACTATTTAGGCAAGTTTATACCACACCTCAGTGAGTTGACAGCACCTTTAAGAGAGCCGAGATGCAAAAATGTTGCATGGTCATGGTTGGAACAGCACCAGGAGGCATTTGAAGACCTTAAACAAAAAACTGCCACCCCCACCTACATTAAGACACTAGGACGTGAACAAACCAGTTACTCTTTCCTGTGATGCTTCAAAATTTGGTCTTGCCACAGACGTACTTCAAGAGGACAGACCAGTAACCTATGCATCTAAAACACTTACCCAAACTGAGATGCAGTATGCTCAGATTACGAAAGAGCTTTTGGCAATAGTATTTGCATGTTCCAAGTTTCAGGATTATATTTATGGTCGAGCTATTCAGATTGAAACTCACCACCAATCTCTAGATGCTATTCTAAAGAAGCCTACGCATTTCGCTATAACGAGATTACAGAGAATGACACTCAAATTGCAAAAGTACAATTTCAAAATGGTCTAAAGGCAAATTGCTTTATCTAGCTGCTAGCTTACCCATACCACAGAACAGCCTAGTGCAGAGAATTTTGATGTGATGTCAGTGTGTAATTTTTTCCCCACTAGACCTGATGAGCTAAGAGATCACACTCAGACTGAGCCAATCTTACAGAAGCTCAATCACTACATTTAATGTTGGATGGCCGTCAAAGGAATCGAGTACACCACTTGAAGTGCAAACCTACTTTCCTTACAGGGACGAATTGTTGATGGAAGATGGCATTATTTTCAAAGGTCCTAACATTATTGTTCCTGCCTCCTTATCCAGATTTTGCACCGTGGTCACCCAAGATTCACATCCCCTAAAAGAAGAGATAGAGAGAGTCAGTGTTTTGGCCTTCCTTACCAAAAGATATTGATAAAGTACTTTCTTCTTATTCAGAATGCAGTAGTACTAGACCGCATTTGCAAAGAGAACCACTTCAGCTAAGTCTAGTTCGAGAATTACGTTGGTCAATCGTTGCAACTGATATCTTTGAGTGGAACAATCAACACTATTTGGTTTTGGTAGACTCTTAGTCGAATTGCTTTGAGATTGATCTACTACTTAACCTAACTTCCACTGCTGTTATGACGAAGTTGAAATGCATTTCTCAGTTCATGGTAGTCCACACAAAGTTCTTTCTGACAATGGTGCTCAATTTACTAGACAGTTGCTTCAGCAATTTGCAAAAGAATGGGACTTTGTACATGTCACTAGTAGTCCAGACTATCCTCAGTCCAATGGACTAGCTGAACGTGCAGTACAGAGTGCAAAGCAATTACTTGAAAGGTCAAAGAGTAATAATAAAGTACAGTTTTGTACCTACCATAAATGTAGATGTCTGATAGGAATGCATCTGCAGTCCTTACAAATGGGTTGTCCTGTCGTCAGGCAGCCCTTCGGTCGGCCGGATTCCAAAGTCTGGGTCTGGCTTCGGCTGGTGTCGCACTTCACCCGACGTCATAGCTGCAGTTCTTCGGGTATAAAGGCATCAGCCGACGCCATTTTCCTCAGTGTTTCTTGCCCCAGTTGCCAGGTGCCCTCTTGGAAGGCTAAATTTGGATAAATGCCAATGTTTCCAAATAGTAGAGAGCAAACACAAAAAATAAGCATGTATGTACATATATACAAACAAATACACCATGAAAGATCCCCCCCCAGCTAGCTATAAGATGGGCAAATACCCTAGGAGTATCACAGAGGGGAAGGCGGGTGGGTAATCCTGACTGCAGATGCATTCCTATCGGACATCTACATTTATGGTAGGTACAAAACTGTACTATGTCCTTCAAGGATGCATCTGCAGTCCTTACAAATGGGTAGAATACCATAGCCAAACTAGGGGAGGAGGAAAAAGAGACAGATTATGGTGTAGTTAGGATCCCTTGCAAAACAGCAGTGGCAAAACCTGCTCGGGATCTAGAATATAAAGGTAAATTATAATGCTTAGCAAATGTATGCACGGAGGTCCAAGTTGCAGCCTCTATAATGTCCTTGGTGGCCACTCCTTGTAAGAAAGCTGTGGTAGTGGCTGTAGCCCTTGTAGAGTGAGGCCTGATGTTCTCTGGAGTTTTCTTTCCATGGTAGGAGTAACAAAATCTAATGCAATTTCCTATCCACTTGGAGATTGTTTGTTTTGAAATTGCTTTCCCTTCCCTTCCTGTTGCATATGCTACCAGTAGCTGGTCAGTTTTTCTATTGACCTTGGTCCTGTCCAGGTAGTAGCGTAACTGTCTATGTACATCCAAGGTATGTAACAGTCTTTCTCCCCTGTTCTGTAGGTTTGGGAAGAATGTAGGTAGGTGGATAGCCTGATTTAAAGACACTCTGGATACCACCTTAGGCATAAATGTCGGATTTGTTCTCATGGACACTCTATCTTGATGGAAGATTAGGAAGGGTTGCACTGCCATTAATGCCTGTAGTTCAGAAACCCTTCTTGCTGAAGTGATTGCCAGAAGGAAAGCAGTCTTCCATGATAAGTATTGTAATTCTGCTGTTGCTGCTGGTTCGAAAGGGGGAAGTGTCAATTTTTCTAGCACAAAGTTCAAGTCCCATGCTGGCAATGGTGGTTTCCTAGGAGGCTTTACATTTTTGATTCCTCTCAGAAACTGCCTGAGCAGTGGATGTGAGAAGACAGGAGGATCCAGGTTGTATTCTGCTGAAATGGCTGATGCATGTATCTTGATGGAGGAATAGGACAGGCCTGAGTGGAAGAGCTCTGCCAAGTATTCCAGGATGTTGGCCATGTTTACCCGTGACACATCTTCTCCCTTTGCAGTACTCCAAATGAGATATCTTTTCCATTTTGCTGCATAATTTTTCCTTGTAGAGGGTCTGTGAGCCTCAAGGATAATGTCTTTAACCCTTTGGGATAAATTTGGGTTAATTGATCTTATGTAATGTTCCAGGCAGTCAGCTGCAGAGTTTTCAGGTTTGGATGCAGGACGTTGTAATTGTTCTGTGTTAACAGCAGTGGAACCAGGGGTAGTGTCCATATTTGTTCCCGAGACATGCTCCTTAGTAATGGGTACCAATGTTGCCTTGGCCAGTCTGGAGCTATCAGAATGATCCTTGGACGGTCCTCTTTGATCTTCAATAGCACCTTGTGCATCAAAGGAAGTGGTGGGAATGCATATGCTGTCAGGTTTTTCCAACTGAAGGATAGGGAGTCCACCTTCCAAGCAAGTGGGTGGTACGTCCTTGTGCAGAATTTCTTTAGCTGGTGATTGCGTGGGGATGCAAATAAGTCTGTTTCTGGGGGTCCCAATTTTCTTGTGATGGCTTTGAATATGTCCGGATGCAGCATCCATTCGTGGGCATCCGTGGTAGTTCTGCTTAATATATCTGCTAGAATGTTTTGTTTTCCCGGTACAAAAATTGCTTGTAAC
Organism: Protopterus annectens; assembly: GCF_019279795.1. Lineage (NCBI taxonomy): Eukaryota > Metazoa > Chordata > Ceratodontiformes > Protopteridae > Protopterus > Protopterus annectens. The sequence continues at coordinate 475,457,621 of NC_056733.1, read as the reverse complement.
TGAATGTTGTAGCTCAGAGCCACATCCCATAGTTCCAGTGCCATCCGGCATAGGGGGTATGAATGTGTGCCTCCCTGTTTGTTGATGTACCACATAACTGTGGTGTTGTCTGTCCTTATCATCAACTGCCCTTCTCGGAGAAATGGTCTGAATGTCTGGATTGCCAATTTTACTGCCAGCATTTCCTTTAGATTTATGTGCAGGTGCAGCTGGTCTTGAGTCCATAAGCCTTGTATGCACTTGTCCAGCATGTGGGCCCCCCAACCGAGGTCTGAGGCGTCCGTTGTGACGGTTTGACTTGGTTGAATGCTGTAGAAGGGCAATCCTGTGTTTGATTGACAGGCCTGAGCCCACCATATGAACTCTTGCTTCAGGCATGGGATTAGTGGAATTTTGGTTTCTAGGCTGTGTTTGTGTTGAGACCATAAATTCTTCAGGTACCACTGTAGCTTTCTCATATGCAGTCTGGCATGAGGGACCAGTATTATGCAGGATGCCATGAAGCCCAGGGCTTGCAGTACTTTTCTTGCTGTTTGATGGTTCTGCTTTGTTAATGCCAAGAAGTAAACAGGAAGTTGTTCTTGCTTTTCCACAGTTAGGAATGCCATCTGCTTTGATGTGTCCAGCTCTGCACCCAAAAAGGTTATTCTTTGGGATGGTATCAGCCTTGACTTTTTTATATTGACTGTATATCCCAGGGCTTGTAGCAAGTAAATGACTCTTTCTAAGTCTTCTGTTAGCTTGTTTTTGTTGTCCGCTTTTATCAGGCAGTCGTCCAGGTAGGGATAAATCTGGATTCCCTGAAGTCTGCAATGAGCAATTACTGATGCCAGGCATTTCGTGAACACTCTGGGCGCAGTAGATAAGCCAAAGGGCAATGCTGAGAATTGATAATGCTCTGATCCTGCAAGAAATCTGAGGTATCTTCTGCAATTTGGTCGTATGGGGACGTGCAGGTATGCCTCCTTGAGATCTAGAGTAACCAGCCAAGACTCCTTGCCCAGCATGGGAAGAAGCTGCTGTAGAGTCAGCATTTTGAATTTTGGAACAATGAGGAATGTGTTTAAAGCGGACAGGTCGAGAATAGGCCTCCATTTTTTCTCTTTTCTTGGTACCAGGAAGAGTCTGGAGTAAAATCCCTTTCCTTGTTCCATAGATGGTACCTTTTCCACAGCTTTCATCCTCAGTAATTGAGCTATTTGTTTTAGAGCTTCTGCCTTTTGACTTGGTGGTAGGTTTGGCATTCCTCTTTTTCCTGGTAGAGTATGGAAATGAAACCTGTAACCTTGGTCTATAGTTTGCAAAATCCACTTGTCCCTTGTGATGTAATGCCGGTTCTTTGAAAATAAGGCTAGCTTTCCACCTAAGGGTGCTTCTAGTTGTTCCCTGGTAGGCGGTGCTAGAGCCAAGTCACTGTGATTGTCCTGTTGCAGTGGTGGTGGCTGTGTCTGTGCCTCGCTGGTTGTTGCCCTGCCACTGGCGTCCCCTGTAGGCACCCCTGGATTGGTTTCTGCCTATTGAATGCCTATTCCTGCCTCTCTGTGCTTTAGAGGAGTCTGGAAAGGACCAATTTTTGGAGGGCCAATTCCTGCTAAACCTTGGAGGTTGGACCTGTAAGAAGTCTTTCACTGTTTGTACAGATTTTGCCTTCTCTTCCATTTTCTTCAGTACCTGCTGTGCAGGAGAACCAAATAAATTGACCTTGTCCATGGGAGCATCTAATAGTTTTGATTTGACATGGTCCGGCAAGGCCTGCTCTTTCAACCATGCATGCCTTCTGATAACTGTGCCACTCATGGCTGATCTAAAGGAAGCCTCCAGTGCATCATAGCCGCATTTTAAAGAATGGTTACTAACTTGTTGAATGTTATGTACCATTTCCTGAACATATTTCTTATCTAAAGGTTCATCAGAGGACAGTTTCTTAGTTAACTGATCTAGCATAAACTCTTGATATTGGATCATATGAAATTGACAGTTCAAGGCCCTAGCTGACAGAGTAGCAGAGGTGTAAACTTTTTTACCCCATCTCTCTAAGGACCTAGATTCCCTTTCAGATGGGGAGGGGATTTTTAGCAGAGGTAGATGCTACAGCCTTAGGCCCCTGGGAGATAGTCTCGGGATCTGCAAAAGGAGCCTTGTATAAATGGTGATGTGTGTCCGGGACCCTGTAGAACCTATCGGGCTTAGCAGGGGCCGGAGGTAATGAATCAGGAGCAGTACAAGCATCATTAAATGCATCATCTACAACAGAAAGAACTGGAGGTATAGCTAAGGCCTACGTTGTGGTAAATGCAAAAAGGTTCTAAGCCTTTTCCTGGAGTCTGAGAAATCTTGGCCCTGCCACTGAAATTGTTCCCTCATAGCATGCAAGGTTTCCCCAAAGGAAAATTCCTCAGGTGGAGAGGCAGAAGGGATGGACTCTTCAGCATCAGAGTCTTCGTAAGGGGAATAAGGAGCCTCTGGAGGGTCTGTATTGTCTGAATCATCAGAAGAATCATCTGTGGACACTGGCTCAGGGGGCTCTGCTCTAGGTCTCTTCTCTGGAGGTGGTTGAGAGGCCCTGTCTGGATGAGGTTGGGATCCCCTGATTAAAGAAATGAGATCCTCTGCCAGAGAAAGCATTTGGGAACTGGAGCTGGGCCTGTGAGAGGGGGTCTTAACAGGCACAGTCTTAGCAGCTTTAGCTGCTTTAGCCCTGGCAAAAGCCTTAATGGACATGGCTGCAGGAGGCCTAGCAGCTCCACGTGCAGGGGTTGAAATATCCAAGGGAATAGTGTCAGACAATTCCTGAGAAACCGGAACTGCAGGTTGGATTTCAGAAGCCGATTCTACCAGGTTAGAAGAGGCCTCGGTAGAAGGCATGTTTTCGGCTGAAGAAAGAACCGCTTGCTCGGTTTCGGCCGAAACCGAGACACTCGCGGTTAGGTTAACCGCTGTTTCGGCCGAAACCGCGGACCGCGAGTGTCGGTCCTTTTCCTTGCGGTTTTTGGAAATTTGTGTAGTCTGAGGATCCGACGGCATAATATAAGCAAAATCAGAGCCGAAAAACTGCTCAGCAAATTCCGACCGACGTCTAAGCGTCCGTCGGTTAAAAGAAGCACAGGCTAGACAAGCTGCTACGTCGTGGTCTGGGCCTAAACAAGGTAAGCAGTAAGAGTGGAAATCTTTATGAGGTATTTGTTTCCCACAAGTTAAACAGTTATTCACTTTTTCTGACATCGGCTGAGGCAAGAAAGAGTCCCCAACGGGGTACTTAGCTTTTTAGAAGTCTTCGAAGTAGTATTCGGTAGTAATCTCTGGTTCAGACCGACCGGCACTTGCGAACAGCTTCTGCTTTGGGCGCCACGCGGCAAGAAAGACTGAGGAAAATGGCGTCGGCTGATGCCTTTATACCCGAAGAACTGCAGCTATGACGTCGGGTGAAGTGCGACACCAGCCGAAGCCAGACCCAGACTTTGGAATCCGGCCGAACGAAGGGCTGCCTGACGACAGGACAACCCATTTGTAAAGACTGCAGATGCATCCTTGAAGGACATCGATGTTTTCTTGAATTTATTTAATCTAAGAAACGTACCCCATGACAATATTCTTGGCTCACCTGCTCAGGCTACTTTCCAGTCAAACTAGAACTATGCTACCCATTAATTCTAGTCAGTTGAAACCTAAACCTAAGAACAATAAAACTATGAAGGCCCAGTTGTTTAAAAAACTAATATCCAGAAATCTAGCTATGACCGATCAAGCAGATTACTTCATCCATTAAGGGAAGGAGAGATGGTAAGAATCCAGACAATGAAAGGTTTTGATCGAATAAGACAGCTTACAGGCATCTGTACCAAACCAAGATCTTTTTACATGGTAGACTCCAAAGGTGTGGCATACAGGAGGAATTGAAGACATCATCTTCCTGCACCAGAATCACCATCAACATCACAACACTGTTTCTGTGATACAGACTTCAAATCTAAGAGTGAATCAGACACTGTTCCCATACCAGAACATGTTCAAAATTCTGACTCCATTCCAGAAAGTGATCAGAATATTCCACAAGGCAAACATTCTGCAGAGACTGTTCTCGTTGCTAAATCTCATTTGCCGTTTTATATCACAAGATATGGACGAGTATCAAAGCCTAGTCTGAAATGCACAGCAATGTGGACCTGATAATATATATGTGATCTAATTCTCAGAAGAGGACGTAGATCAGAGTGCAAGAGATGTGCATTATTTCTTTAAGAAGCATGTCAAGGCTTTACGTGCATATATAAAATCCCAGACATGTGCACTCCGTGGGGGCCATTTTGTAGCAGTCACAGTGATAGCATGCATGAACGCAGTTGTTAGTTTGTATACAAGTTAAAGTCAATACCCTTAAGTAACTCTGTTTGTTTAAAATAAAGCTGCTTGAACAGAACCCATGAAGACTCTTCTACTGTATCCAGAATGGGAGAACGACACTTACGATACTGCAAATTCAGAGTTGGTATACATAAATTGCAAGGGATGTGGATGGTTCGGAGAGCTTGCTCCCCTGCATACTTGACAAAAAGTTTCAATATTTTAGGATTGATATTTTGGTATTCAGTGCCAGTGATGCAACAGGAAGCCCACTCACTGTTTGTGCAGAAGGTAGAGTGTTTTATTCCCAAACCAGGTAGACTGATTGCTAACACAGCAGTGTCGTATAAGGGGGTGTTGAAGACACTAAGCAAAGTTCCCATCTACTTCAGTTGTTGGTAGCTTAGGGAGATGTAAAAGCTCCTATGGCACCTATTGAAAAGGGTAGGAGTCTTTTTTTTTTTTTTTTTTTTTTTTTGTATAAACATCTGATGTTGATCTTCTTTCTATTCATCACTGATGGATTCGGTTCAGAGCCCTCGAAACCAAGTCGGCCTATTAAAGCTCGCACCAACCAAAAAAACTCTCGAGCTAAGTCTCTACCCAGAATGCCCTTCTCCCGGTTACCTCAGATTTCGTTTGCCGCATAGCCATAAAGCCACGTTTCAGCTGAGCTCTCCACTAAGTGAAACTTTTTTGATATTTGTGTGAAAAATTTTGGATAGCTTCATATCTTAAGTGATTACTTCTTCTAGTGGCTTTTCTTCTGTCTGATCTTGGTTTTTCCTCTCTACCTGTAGTTACCATTGGTACATTTTCAAGTACCATTGTTGGTACAGCCTGTCCTCACTTATCCTTGTGGCCAATCGTCTATTACAGCATCCCTCGGTGACTCCCCCTGAGGGGGGATCAGGGCAAAAGAGCTTCTGCATTTGTTGTTTAGGGGTGAAGCAAACAGGTTGCAGCAAGGCCTGCCCCAACGGCGGAAGATCTAATCTGCTATTATTGGATTGAGGGACCACTCGTGAGGCATCAAAATGCCTCTACTCAGATTGTCTACAATAAGACTGGAACTCCCAGGAATGTGCATTGCTATGAGAAAGCAGTTGGAAGCCATCGCCCAATGCCAAATTCTCATGGCTTTCTGACACAGGGGGTAAGACCTGGTTCCGCCTTGTTTGTTGATGTACCAGACGACTGACATGTTGTCTGATTGAATTGCAATGGTCCCGGAAGGAAGGGATGTGTGGAACGCTTGCAACACTAAGAGAACTGCCCTCAATTCCAGGACATTTATGTGCAAATTGGCGTCCATCGGGGACCATGTGCTTTGGACAGTCTTTCCCTGGAAATGCCCCCCACCCTAACAGGGAAGCATCTGTGGTCACCGTGGCCCTGGGCTGGGGAAGGTAGAACTGTCGACACTAAAAATTTGTTTCTGGCTTCATCCACCACAGCATTTCTTTCTTGCAAAGATTTGTAAGGCGTATCATGTGGTCGAGTGGGTGGGTTAAGATAGACCATTGTGATGAAAGGAGCCACTGTAATAGCCTCATGTGCAATCTCGCCTGTGGTACTAAGATAATGGTTGCTGCCACAGAGTCCAAAAGTTGTAGTACAAGGCGTGCTGGTACAAATGTTTGTGAGAGGAGGACTTAAATCTGGTTTCTTATTTGTGAAAGCCTGTTAGGAGGAAAGGAAGCTTGACAGGACGTGTGTCGAAGACCACTCCAATGAAGTCCAGTGCCCTTGTTGGAGACGTGCGATTTGTCCATGTTGATCGTGATACCTAGGCGAAGAGCAAAGCCTTGAGTGTAAAAGAGACTGAAAATGGGAAGATTCCTGGTCATGGCGGTAAGGAGCCAATCATCTAGATATGGAAACACCTGGAATCCTTGTAGTCTGAGATGAATTACTACGACTGCCATACATTTGGTGAACACTCTGGAGGCTATCGAGAGATCAAAGGGCAGTACCCTGAACTGATAACGATTGGCTCCCAGCCGGAAGCGGAGAAATCTCCAGGAGCTTTTGTCCATCTTTAAGTGGTAATACGCATCCTGGAGGTCTATAGAGCACATCCAGTTGTCCTTCCCCAAAAAGGAGAGAATGGACTGCACCATGAACATCTGAAATTTTTGAGGTTTGATGAATTTGTTTAGTAAGCTGAGAGCCAGTATTGGTCTCCAGTCCAGTCTTTTTTGCCACTAAAAAGAACCTCAAGTAAAAGCCGGGTCCTCTTTGGTCTGGTGGGACTGGTTGGATGACTCTTTCTTAGCAGCTTTTCGATTTCTAAGGCTGCAGCCTCCCTCTGACCGGGTGGGACATCGGGGATTCGTTTTACAGGTCTGGGAGTGAGGTTGAATGGGATACGATAGCCTCTGGATATTATTCTCTGCACCCACGCATCCATTGTTAATGAATTGCCTGGCCTGTAGGTGCAGAGAAAAATCGATCCCCAACTGCTTCCAGAGGAAAGCAATCGGGCTGCTGCTCAGGAGCGCTGGAAGGGTTAGCGAGCGAAGGAATCTTTAGCACCCTGGTTGCACAGACCCCCACTGCCCCAAAAGGGGAATCTTGCGGAGTTGCCCCCTCTGCCCCGGGGGGGGGGGGATTGCTCATTACAAGTGTCACGAAAATATCCTTGGGACTTCTTGAACCACAATTTTCCTCCCCTGATTCCTGGAGTAGGACCTCTGGAGGGTGGAAAAACGTATGCCCACAGCAGACAAGGTCTTTCCGTCCTTCTCACTACGTGAAAGTGTCTCTCTTACTTTGGGACCAAAAAGGGAAGATTCGTCAACAGGCACGTTGACAAAGGAAGATTTAAAGGGGTTCACGAAGTCAAATGCATCCAAGCATGCCGTCTCATAACGATGCCCGATGCAGCTACTCGAGCTGCCCCCATGGTAGTGTGAGAAATCAAGCGCATCAAGGAATTAGAGATTGATTCCAAGGTAGCTAGCTGAGAGGCAACAGTATCACGCACCTCCTCAGGAAGTACCCTCCGTTAAAGAGGCAGACATTTCTGAAATTAGGTCTCTTTGGAGATGAATAAAGTGTGCCAGGTAATTCAGCGACTGAATGGCAAAGGTTGTTGAAGCGTTGGTCCGCTTCCTCAGTCTGTCCATAACCAGAGACTCCCTGTTCATGGGATGAGCAGTGGAACCATCTTCCGACAGTTCCCTCTTGGTGGCCGGTGCCACAACCATGGAATCGACTACCAGCTGTTTGGACCAACTGGGTTGGTCTTCAGGAGTGGACATAATTTTATCTGGCCTCTGGGGGACAGGTACTATGTTGTCCAGGGCTTTCCAGGTATGCTGCACAATATGTCGATAAATGAGCTCATCTGCAGGTGGGGTCACCCAGGAAGTATATGGCCGAGCATGGAAAGCCTGCAAGAACACAGATTCCTCCAAAAGGTTGAAGCGCTTCAACTTTTCCCTCTGCTTGAGGATCTCGAGAATGTCTCCAAATGAGATTTCTTCCGAGGGAGACCGTGGGGACCCTTCTCCCTCATTGCAAACCGGTGTCTTCAGTAATGGAGTCCTCAGGGGAATCAAGATGCTTCCTCTTGCAAAGTTTCTTCCAGGGTGGCTGCCCAGTGGGATCATCTGAGGAGCACTCCAGAAAAAGGGTTCCCTTGAAGGGCAGGTCTTGTGGCTCCCGTGCTCGAGGTTCCGTAGTAGGAGGGTGGGACAGCTGCAAGCTAGAGGGGGGGTTCTGTTTCCAATGCCAATGGTGTCAACTGCGAGCCTGTTGAAGCAAGGACCCTCTCCATCACCTGGAAAGCAGGCCCGCCCGAGGAGAGATGGGAGCCCGGAACCAAGAAGGACGGCCTCGGAAACTGGGTGACACCCTGCCCTGAGGAGCCCGCTTCCAGGTGAGGAGCTCCAAGAAGACCAGCAGCTGCCAGGAGAGCCATAGACAGCGCCACAGAAAAAAAAACAATCTGTGCCAACAGCCCAATCACTGCTCCAAGAGTGCACCAGTTCCAAAGGAGCCGTGGTGCCAAGAGTAAATCGGTGCCAACAGGGAAGCCTCCACTGTCAGACCCAAGATGGTATGCACCAGGATGGCCATCGGTACCGAAGTATTCAAAACCTGGGTGGAGGTTGGAGGAGGATAGACAGGAGAATATGCCATGAGAGCTTCCACTCCAAGAGGGTGGGAAGACCTGGTCTGGGTGGTTAATCCTCTAGCTGCCAGAAGCTGGTCCACAACACTCACTACATCCTGTTCCGAAAGGCTCCTGGTGAATCTAAAGGACGCTGCCGATGGGGGAGTCTGGTCTCTCAAGAAAAGGACTAAATTGTTATCCCAAAAAGGGGTCATAAGATGGAAAATACCTAGTTCTGGGAAGGTGCTTGACCTTCGGAACTGAAGGTGTCATTACCAGTGGAGCAGTGTATGACATTGGTACCGTGGGGATGGTGCCGATGCAGGTACAGTAGTCGCAGCCTGTGTCACAAAGTCGGCACTGCGGGGGGATAGTGCCGAGGCCAGTACAGTGGAAGGAGTCGGAGTCAAAATCAAAAGCCGCACCGAGGGAGACAAGGATGCTGGTGCCGAAGCTGTCTGCGCAGACAGCGCGGGAGAAGCCCAGTGTTGACTTGGGTCAGAGGAGGATGGGGATGTCGGAACCGAAAGACTCCATTTCTCCTTATGCTGTTTTACGTCTTTATGCTTAGCAGGTGGTGAGACCTCTATCCCGGAAAGAGCCTCTGTGAAGGGTGATTTCAGCATATCCTTTAGAATAAGTCTGTTCTTGCGTTTAGCCAACATACGGTTGCTGAAGCTAGAACAAATGTCACAAGAGACATTAAGGTGGTCAACGCTCAAAACAGAAAACACACCAAACGTGACCGTCAGAACTGGGCATCTTAAGCCCGCACTTATCACACCGTTTGAACCCAAGCTTGGCCTTATCTGCCATTATAACACACTAGTACTACCACACAACAAACTATAACTAGCAACATGATAGGACAGTGAAAGAAAGCACTTTTTTTTTTTTTTTTGTACAGATAGCAGGAAAAGAGTACCAACAATGTACTAAAATACCAAAAAGGTAAGAGGAGGGCCTGCTAATGTAGGGAGAAAGAGTAGCACCAACGATGGTACGAAAAAACTACCAAGGTAGTGGGGTAGGGTTTAGTCAAGAAAAGAAAAAGGCAGAGATGAGAAATAACTTTAGAGGATAAAAACTGTTTAACAAACACTAAAGATTCGAAATAACTACAAAAAAGCTAACACTTGGCTGAGAGAAGGCTTGACACGTCTGACGAGGAACATGGCAAACAGGATCTGGAGAGACTATGAGAGGGGCATTGTGTCTTTAGAAGTCATTTGACCATGGGGAGGACATGCAGACTCCACACAGAAGGCGCTCCAGCTGAGAATCAAATGGGAGAACCTCTTGCTGTGAAGTGACAACGCTAATCGCTGCACCACCCCAGCAATGAGACCAATTTTTATAAAATGCTCTCAAAGTAATATGTCCTTTCCATAACTGCATTAATCTCTTTCCTTCATCTCTTTTCTCATTTAAACGTTTTATTCCTTTGCCTATTTTTACATATTTTTTTGTTTTCCTTTATCTCTAGTCTTATTACTAGATCAAAAAAACTGTTTTAATTATCTTCAATTTTTCTATAAGCGAATCCTTCTGATACTGTGAAGTAATCTTTTTTCAGTTCTGTAAAGAACCCTTCTGTAAAGCCATTATTTTTATCCCAAGGTATTAAATTTACCACCTCATAACTTCTGTAATTTTTCTTGAATAATTTCCATTCTTTTTTACTCCTGCCTCTTAAATCACAACATAAATCTCCTGTCACTGTAATATTATAGGTTTATAGGTGGGTACTAGGCTATCTGCCCGTGGGCATTTATAAGCCTAGCCAGAGTGTGTAGGCTTTCGCCGCCCCATTGATTAATTAACTGATCCTCTGTCAAGCAGAGCCAATGAAGTGATCCCAGGGGTGTATTTTCTGTTACACATCTACTCGTCAAGGTTTCTCTTGAAGAGTGTTAGTGAAGGGCTCTGCCTAATGTAGTTTGGAATTTTGTTCGAAAGCATGGGGAGTCTCTCTGACAGGAATCTATACCGCCAACATGTTCTATTTATTGCTGTGGTGAGGTTTAGCTCACTACAGTGCATGGCTCGCAGTGACTTGGATTTCTTTAGGTGGAGCATGTCTATCAACTCTGAGTTGGACATGGCTTTGCAAGTCAAGCAGAGATCACCTCGGAGTAAGCGATATGCCACAGAGTACAGCCGGAGTTTTTTCAGTCGCGCTGCATAGGACATATGTTTGAGGCCAGTAATCCTCTTGGTAAGGTACTTTTGTGGTCTTTCCAGCTGTTGGATACGTCTTGCGAGGTACATCCCAAATAGGGCATTGAACTCTATGATGGGTCTGATGAGTGACGAGTAGAGGGGCACTATAACCTATTTCTGGATGCAAACCCTTTAGTAATTAGATGGGCCACATAGAAGGATTTCATAACTACTTTGGCAATATGATTGTCAAAGGAGAGATTACCATCTACCTGGGTCTCCAGATCTTTTATTACCTCTTCTGTATTAAGGGGGCTGCCACCTATGTGGTAATTCGTGGGGGTGTTGTTTTTCCCAAATGGGATGACTATGCATTTTTTGCCATTTAGCTTGAGGCCATGACTTTGACACCAGGTGTCCACCTCAATAAGGCCCTTTTGGAGGATGTCCATGTCAGCCGGAGAGTCAGTTATGGCTCCCAGTTTTCAGTCATCGATGAACTTGGTTAGCCATAGTCCTCCTGTGTTTGCCTGTACTTCTGAGAAGTATATGCCGAACAGTAGGGGTCCCAGGACCGAGCCTTGTGGGACACCACTTGTGACTGGTTTAGAGTCAGACCTGGAGCCCACTATTCTTACCGTGTGAGTTCTGTCTGTAAGCCAGTTGGCAACCCATCTCGTGACGTAGGGGTTTATGTTCAGGCTGGTGAGTTTTTCTGTAATACCAAAGTGGGGAATGGTGTCGAAAGCCTTGGCGAGGTCAAGGTAGGCTGTGTGAACCACCTTTCCCTCGTCTATGGCCTTTGTGACTGTCTTGAAGAAATCAACCAGGTTTAGTAGGCATGATTTGCCCTTAAAGCTGAACTGGGTCTGGTCAAGTGTTCAGAGGTTCCCAATGTCTTTGTTAATTAGTTCCATGATGATGCACTCCATAGCCTTGCAGACCAGGCTAGTCAGGCTTACGGGGCGATAGTTAGGGTCAGTTGTGGCCCCTCCTTTGTGAAGTGGAATAACCATTGATGTGCGCCATTCTATGGGCACGTAGCCCGTGGAGAGGCTGAGGTTGAACAGCATGTTTAGGTGGGGCTTAGTTCATTCTGTAGTTTGTGCAAGACGCAGCCTGGGACACCATCTGGCCCCATTGACGCTGTGTTTTTGACTTTTGAAAGGGCTGTTTTCACCTGTGCGATTGCGATTTACAGGACACTACACTTTTCCGGTATTGTTGCGGGCACTTTTGGGGGTGGGGTGAAGTTTGCAGTGAATCTATCTGCCAGCATGTTGGCAATATCAGTAGGTTCAGTATATTTTGTGTTATTTTGCACTAGTTCAGTGCATATCTGCGAGTTGCCACTTAGATTCTTAACATAGCTAAAGAAGACTTTGTGGTTATCTTTTGAATCCTTGGCTATTTTTCTTTCAAAGTTAGCCTTGGATGATTTTATGAGGGACCTTAGTTTCTTACCGATACTGATCAGGGATGTCTTTCCTTCTTGGGATTTGCTTTTTTTCCTGAACTAGTTTCCTCCTTCTATTGTATAGCCTGTTTATGGCAGGGGTCCACCAGACTGGTTTCCTTCTCTTAAGAGGAGTGAGTCTTGGTTTTGTAGGGATGGCATGATCCATGCATCCTTGTAGCTGCTCATAGAGTGCATTTGTAAAGGTTTCTGGATATTGGGCAGCGTTATCCTTTAGCGTGGGGGCTGTGAAACTTACCACCTCTGTCTTAAGATTCATATTTAAATCACTGCATAATCTAGAATCTGGTGAAATAAAAACTTTCCCTTTCATTACAAGTAATATAAGCATATAATGCTGTAATTCTTTCACTTTTAGATCTACAATAGTTAATATTCCCATTCTTACTAAAGTTATATTGAATATGTTCACACATTTCTGCAAAATTCTTCTGTTGCAGAACACCAATCATTTCCTGAATTCCAAATTATCCCTCCCCGTAATTTTTGTTGGTAAATCTTTCTTCACTTAAAGAATCTTGTTATCTTCAAGTACAATTACATCTACATCACATTTATTGCACATTACAAACCCATATAGGGTCATAGGTTGGTACTGGGCTATCTGCCCGAAGGCATATATTAGCCCAGCCACGTTGTGCGGTATTCACCGCCCCTTTAGTAGTTTCCTAGACCCTTGTACTAGCAGCTAGTACCCTTGGCCCCTATCTAGTAGTGCTGTTGGTGTGAACTTTCTGTTACCCATCCACTCATCAAGGTTCCTCTTGAAGAGTGATAGTGAAGGGCTCTGTCTTATGTAGATCGGGACCCTGTTCCATAGTAAGGGAAGTCCCTGCGAAGGGAATCTATCCCTCCAGCAAGTTCTATTCATTGTTATGTTGAGATTTATAACGCTAGAGCGTGTAGCTCGAGTAGATTTGGTTTTGCTAAGATGGAGCATGTTCAACAATTCTGGGTTGGACATGGCTCTGTACGTTAGACAGAGATCGCCTCTGAGAAAGCGGTATGCAACAGAGAACAGTCTTAGCTTTTTCAATTGTGCTGCATAGGGCACCTGTCTGAGGCCAGTAATCCTCTTGGTTAGGTACCTTTGTGGTCTCTCCAGCTGCTGGAGATGTCTAGCCAGGTACATTCCAATTGGTTCATTGTACTCAATAATGGGTCTGAGGAGGGAAGAGTAGAGGGGCACCATTACATCCTTAGATCTTGATGCGAACCCTTTTGTGATCAGATGGGTCACATAGAAGTATTTTCTAACCACTTTGGCAACATGGTTATCAAAGGAAAGCTGACTATCTACTTGGGTCGCTAGATCCCTTATTTCTTTTTCAGATTTCAGGGGATTACCTCCTATGTTGTAGTTTGCGGGTACTCTGTTTTTTCCAAAGGGGATTACTACGCATTTTTTTTTGCATTTAGCTTGAGACCATGGCTTTGACACCATGCATCAGTCTCATTTAGGCCCTTCTGGAGGATCTCCATGTCGGCCGGAGACTATTATAGCACCCAGTTTGCAGTAGTCTGCAAACGTAGTCAGCCACAGCCCTTCCGTGCTTGCCTGTACTTCTGAGAAGTATATGCCAAACAGGAGGGGCCCCAGGACAAAGCCCTGAGGAACACCACTCATTACTGGCCTGGATTCGGACATAGATCCCGCTACTCTTACTTTATGGGATCTGTCTGAGAGCCAGTTTGCGATCCATCTTCTAACATAAGGGTTTATGCCCAGGCTGGTGAGCTTATCAATAATACCTGACTGGGGAATGGTGTCAAATGCTTTAGCAAGGTCAAGGTAAGCCTTGTGTACCTCCTTTCCCTTATCTAAAGCCTGAGTAACTGTCTCAAAGAAATCCACCAGGTTCAGGAGGCATGATCTGCCCTTGACAAAGCCCAACTGTGTGGCGTCCAGCGACTGGAGGTTCCCAATCTCTCCATTTATGAGTTCCATAATGATTCGCTCCATAGCCTTACAGATCAGACTGGTCAGGCTTAATGGTCAGTAGTTCCCAGGGTCAGTTATGGTCCCACCCTTGTGTAGCGGGACCACCATTGCCGTGCGACATTCTATGGGCACATATCCTGTGGAGAGGCTGACTGAACAGGGTATTAAGATGCGGGGTTAATTCCTTTTGGAGCTCACGTATGACATAGCCTGGGACACCATCTGGTCCCATGGAGGCAGTGTTTTTAGCTTTAGATAGAGCCTTGTTAACCAACGTATCAGTAATAATTGGACTTGCACAATCCCCTAGAATGGTAATAGGCCCTGTAGGTGGTGAGCGGGGGGGAGAAATTTGCACTGAACCTGTCAGCCAAGATGTTGGCAATGTCAGAAGGGTCAGTGAATTTTGTTCCATTTTGTACTAGCTCAGAACAGACCTGAGCATTGCCATTTAGGTTTTTGATGTAGCCATAAGAAGGCCTTATGGTTATCCTTGGCAACTTTCTTTTCAAAATTAGCTTTAGTTAACTTCATGAGGGCCCTCAATTTCTTACTAATGCTGATCAGGGATGATTTTTCTACTTGAGATTTGGCCTTTTTTTGTAGAAGACTCCTCCTTTTATTGTAAAGTTTGCTTATGGCCGGGGTCCACCAGACTGGTTTCTTCTTGCTTGAGGAAGTACTCTTGGTTTTATTTGGGATAGCACGGTCCATGCAATCCTGAAGATGCATACAGAATGCCTTGGTGTAGGATTCCACATCCTGGATATTATTATCCTTCTGCAAAGGAACAGTGAAGCTTTCCACTTCGGATGCAAGTAGTTTGAAGTTTGCTTTGGAAAGGTTTTTGACTATGGTTTCTTTGATTGGGGGAGGTGGAGGAGTGAGGATGTCCAGGGTTATCAGTTTGTGGTCGGATCTGACCAAGGAGGGGGTGATAACGGGTGTGGTACAATGGGCGCCCATATTTGTGATGATTAAATCCAATATGTTGTCCCCTCTAGTGGAGGAACAAACTAGTTGTTCAAGGGCATTTGAATTTATAAATTCTATGAATCGCTGAGCACAGGAATTGGAACACTGGTAGTTCGCCCAGTCTATACCAGGGTAGTTGAAATCACCCAAGATTATGGTGTTGGGTAGGACCTTTATATTTTCCAATGTCTCAAGGAATGCAGAGTGAGCATCTTGGGACATGGTGGGCGATCTATAACTGGCTACGACTTGAAATGTGGTTTTGCCTGCTGATAGTTGCGCATGGATGATCTCTGGGGTATCATGCTGCGCTACTAACCTGGAGATATGGGTATCCTTGATGAATATGGATACACCTCCGCCCTTTGTACTGCGATCTGGTAACTGAGGCCGGAAGGTATGATATGAATTGTAACCTGGCAGTGCTGGGGTGCTCTCTTGAGCCTTGAACCAGGTTTCCGTCACTGCACAAACATCGATTTTCTCCATGCTGAGGAGAGCCTCGAGTGTGTGCATTTTGAGGTTGAGACTTCTGGCATTGAGTAGCATTACCCTTAGTTTTTGGTTACCTGTGCTGGTTACGGTGGTTGGTTTGTCCTTTGAGCCTTGCCTAAAAAAGGCACTATGGGGACGGCAAGAGCCTTGGCCAGAATTCGAAAACCTAGGAGTGACAGGTGCAACCCATCTCTGGCAAAACAGTGAGGCTTGTCTATCATGTTATCCCAGGCAGACAGACACTGGATCCCCTTAGAATGACACCAGAAGCTTAGCCAATTGTTGAAATAGATCATTTTGTCTTTGCATTGTGGTATCATTCTAGGTGAAGGTAGTATGCTACTCAAGGTCAGGGTCATACCAGCTTGGGCTACATGATCAGAGAGCTCCTCAATGTCTCTTTTCATGTAGTCTAGGGAGGTACGTCTTAGATCATTCACACCAACATGTACAATGACAGCGTCATACTTGTTCTGGAGTGACCTAAGTGCCTGTGTTATGTGGCGGATCCGAGCACCTGACAGGCAGCTGACAGTAACCTTCTCCTTGTTCAGCCTGGTGAGTGGAACATCCGTGTGCCTTACTATAGACTCTCCTATTACTAGCGTGTTAGGTATGGTGTTTTGCCTTAAGGGCTGTTGTGAGGCACACTGCTGAGGTAAATTATGTGTTTTCTGGCTTGTGTTTGGGGGTGCAGGTTGCTTGCTTGTCTGCTTTGGTGGGCACTGTTTCTTTTTCAGATTGGTACCTAGTGCCTCTGAATATGCTTTTGTGTATTTATGATTATGTTTTGCCAGTGCTTGTTTTGTAGAGTCATGTGTGACAGGTGGTGTGATGCAAGTGTGTCCCTTTATCCTCTTGACTATCTGTTACAGTCATGGGTTGAGAGCGCTTAGCCTCCAGTCTGGCTATGTATTTGCATCTTTCATAAGCGTTTGTGTCTAGAGGTAAGAGGAGAGGGCTGTCTGTATACATGAGGCAGTTGTGACACTGCCTCAGGATGCCCAATTCCATCAGATGAACTGGAGAGTACACCTGAAGCTGACCTCTGGACATGCTTTGAAGAGTAAATTGAACTCCTCAAGTCCTGCGGACGATCGAGGGTCTTATGCTATATTATAATAGTGCTGTCTAGGAAATTTGGAGGAGAATAATAGTGCTGTCTAGGAGATTAGGACAAGTGCTGATTTCTGTTTTGCAAGTGCTGCAATAAGAGCAGCTGATCTGAAGCACTTGACTTGAGGCTTGCCTAATTCTAAGGGAAAATTTACAGTGCAGGCTTTGTGAGGCCGGGAATAGTATACCCCAGCTAACCGGCACTGCCCGACACTGCTCTGTGTGCAAGACCACGCAAAAAGACAGTTGCAGGGTTTTACCTCTAGATAAGTGAGAAAAGTGAGTACAAGAGCCGTTTTTCTCTAAGCAAGTGAGAAAAGTAAGTACAAAAACTGTTTTCCTCTAGGTAATGAGGAAGATAGAGTGCTATAGGAATTAGTAGCTTATTTAGTGCTTACAAGTTCTGAACAAGTGCTGAGCATGAACAAGCAAATTTAAGTGCTAAAACTAAGAATCTGTATCTGCACTAGATGAGTTACAGGACAGAAACAAGTGCAAATACAGGCTTTCAAATCAGAAAGTTGAGAGAGATGGAAGAGATTGCCCAAACGGCCAATAACTACAAATTATGGGCCAGAACCACTACTTTTGTGGTATACTGGTTACCTAGTGCTTACCACTCCCACTGATAAGATAGAAGGCTTCCCTCCAACAGAGAAAGGCTTGGGGGACTCAGAAGCTTACATACAGTCCTGGATACAGCAAATCTGTATCTGGAACACTAGTTACAGGAAAGGTAGGAAACAGGCTTACAAAAAAAAAAAAAAAAAAAAAAGTAGCAAAAACAGTAGTAAAAAACAATTCACATGCAGTGCAAGCTAGCACACTTAGACCAAACACAGTTTAAAAATGCAATTAAATTAAAAAGGACTAAAAGCAAGTGCAGAAAGAGTTTATTAGGTAGAATGTGGTAAAGAGATGGGACGGGGGAAGTGTCCCAGATCAAATCTACAGTGGGGCGGGCAACTGCAAAAGCCACCAAATTTAAACTACAAACCAAAAATAGGGAGGGTGGGTGGGACAAAACAGTTTCTACAGAGATCTAAGCAAAAACTATCAGTACAAACTTTAAAACCAAAAAAATATTCTCAGCTCTGTATATTTGCTGATCAGTCTCTCAGAACAGTGAGACAACATTACAGATCTAAGCAACAATTAAGCTCTATAACCAAAAAAATATATACTCCGCTCTGTATAACTGCAGATAATATGTAAGGCAGTCTCTCAGAACACAGGTTCCAGCAATTTGAATGCAGCTGTTACTATGCCTTCTCACTCTGTTTTAATACTATTTACATTTACAGAAAGAACTCTCAAATTACTTTCCTTTTTCTTAAACTTTCTAGAAATTATACTTTACTTATCTATTTCCTTTTCTTTTATACTCCTCCCTTTAAATTTCCCTTTTTCTGTCTTTTACTCTTTTATCAATAGGATTCTTATTTTACTATGTCAAAATGTATATCTTCATCACTTATTTCTGAACCTTCCTCTATTTCCTCCATCTTCTGTCATCTATTATTCATCTACTTCAACCACTAACACTTCCTCTATTTTTTTTCACTTTCCTTATTAGTTTCAGTTTTATAGTCAATCAATCCCCAGTTATTACATTTATAACATTTCCGTTCACAATTTTTGCATCATGACCCAGTTCACTCCAAGTATAACATTTCTTTTATAACCGTCATTTATTAGATGCCCCCCAAAATAAAAGTTTTAGGTTACCCCTAGTATTTTACTACAACCTTATTTCCTTCAACATTTAACATACTTGGAATGTGTGTAATTTTGTATTTTTCTATCTTTAACACAATATTACAAATCCTATACACCAGCCCATAACCCAGTTTTATCATAAACCTTTGCAATATCCAGCACCTCTTTTCATTAGCATTTCAAATGTTCTTTCAAAGTTTCTCTTTCTACTTCTGTTCAGAATTGTACAGGAATGTTTTAGGTTTCCCTGCTATATGCTTTTATTACATATAAATTCCAAGGATTACAGTTCTTTTCATATTCCCCAAGAATTTTTTTCATTGCATAACCAGTCTCAAGTATAATGTCACAAAATGCCACTGTTTGTAAGAATAAATGCTCTTACCTCTTGGGCTTTTACACCCAAAGAAACCATTAAGTTGAACGAGATTTCATACCTATCCAGTTTTTTCTTTCATTTTGATTCCTCGCCACATACTTCCACTTTGCATTTTCTACTGGTCTTTTTCTTTTCCGTTACTCCCCTTACACCTTCTTTCAATTTTCTGCATAGGTTTTACTTTCCATCTCGGCATCAACCTTCAGGATGGACTCTTGCTTCTTCTGCATTTTATCCATCATGTCTTCCCAGGAAAGATCTCCTTCATTCTCCAGCTCACTCTGCATCACCGTCTCCTTCAATAAATCATCCCATAACCCTCCCAAACTGGAGGGTTGTAGTAAAACAAGCTTCACTTGTAGAGTCTTCTTTTCCAGCTTCAACAAATACATTTTGCTGAAAAAAGACTTCTGAATCCTACACAATCTTGTTACTACTCTCAGCACA